>NC_139344.1:392625717-392683217 GCF_055883805.1 Amblyomma maculatum
ATCACGTATACCACATGCTATGAAAGAAAAAAAAAGTTTTTTTTTTTTTCCAATACATTGCACGTGGTATCGAATCTGGCATACCATTGTACTCTTAATTTATTTCGCATTGACTTGTTTTTCACCCTTTTGGCCACGTGCCGAGATTTTCTAAGCCCATTTTGCTCGTCGTGAGGCGTCTGCACTATGCATAGCGATTCGGAAATTTCAGAAAATGGAACTTAAGCGCTTTCGTGTCTCGCCCTTATCTTGTGGTGGTACTTCTTTGCCACGAAAAATCACATCAAAGCAGCTGACACTACAGCTATTATAATGCTATAATGCATGGATGCATTCAATTACGGCTACATTTTCACCTTTGTCAGCCCTTCCACACCGCGACGAAATGACAGTGCCATATGAACTGGAGAAAAGTTCAAAAGTACGAATTGTTCAAATGGGTGGTTGTGTGGCTTATGGGGCTTAGCGTCCCAAACCAACTCAAGCTATGAGAGATGCCGTAGTGGAGGGCTTCGGAAATTTCGACCACCTGGGGTTCTTTAACGTGCACTGATATCGCACAGCACACGGGACCTTTGCTTTCCGCCACCACTGAAAAGCGGCCGCCGCGGCCGGGTTTCGATCCCATGTCTTCGGGTACAGCAGCCGATCGCCCTAACCACTGAGCCACCGCAGTGGGGATTAATTGGATGGGGAAGGAAACGAACCCAGGACATTCGAGCTACGAGATGGCTGGATCATTTCACAACCCCTACCCGGAGAATCCGGCTTGACTGGGGCTACTGGGGCCCTAACAGCCCCGGTTAAACCGGTTACCAGCCTGTTGGGGTTTGGGGCTGTTAGGGCGGGCAGTCATCAACTCTTTCCTCTGCTACAAAAGCAGCCCAGCGACCAATGTGGCAGCTCCCTTTGATCACCCCTTTGTAAAATATAGTGTGAATGCTCATTGGAGGCAGACCTAATGGTTGCGAGTGGAAGGGACCTGCTAACGAAATCATTTTGAATCCATATAATGTAGAAAGGAACCATACGAGGCACAAATTTTATTCTTTCATGAATACACAACATCCTTGCGAGATGACTGAAACGAGTCTCCTTGAAACCGTCACTTATCATGATTCTGGGAAGGGGAGGGTGTCCGATGCTCTCACGACTTCTTGTTTGCTGTTAGGGGTGAGATTCGGGTGCCGCTGGACGTATCCCAGGCTGCATCGACGTCCGCACCACCCAGGAAGAAGTACCGCTGAGCGAAGGAGTTGGGAGTAGAAGGACGAAGACTTCGTTTATTTACATTTTTGAAGGAGCAGCGAAGAACAATGATGCCCGCTCGCACACAGAGTTTTATAGGGTTCGTGTTCCCCAGAATCCTTAGGTGAAGGGCGGCTCGTCGTGGAGGGAGTGTCCTTATCACTTCAATATCACTCACATGAACACACTGTCACTTCTGCAGACACGCCCTCTAGAAAGAGTTTAGACTTCGTCGTGAGGAGGATGCCGTTGTGGTAGTGTAGATGGCGGCACGAGAGGAGCTCGGTGTCTGCTGGCGCCTCATGGTCTGATGGGCACACACCTGCGTCGCAAGGGCCGCCGCGCGCCGTCAGCAAGAAGAATTGGAGAAGCGTAGCCAGAGGCGACCCCGTCTGTAACTCCGTTCGACATGTCCGCGCTGCCGCCTTGAAGGTACCGACCCATGCTGGAGCCCCCGGGAGCCACTTGAACCTTTTTGTTCCCGATGGCCCGTCGTTGACCGCTGCCGCTGACGGGCCGAACAACACCGCGTTCCTTTCATTTATTTGATCATACTGCAGACCCAGTGAAGGGTCCTGGCAGAAGGGGCAACAATTCCAAAAGAAAACAGAAAAGCATAAAGTGCAAAAACATGAACATAAAATTTACACAAGTACAAGCAAGACAGCAAATCAATTCACGGCCTTTTCTAAGGAATCAAAGTCCTGAAGGGATGATAATGGCAGGTTATTCCATTCGGTTATGGTGCGCGGGAAAAAAGAAAATTTGAAAATGTTAGTTCTGGCAAAGTAAGATGTTAGTGATTCAGTGTGCGTATTTCTTGTTGCCCTAGACGATGCCGGTTTAAGATACAAATCAGGAGCCATTGATAATTTATTATTTTTTAGTAGAAAGAGGAATTTTAGCCTGTGTATTCTGCGCCGAGATTTGAAGGGACTGTATGTTATGTTTAAGCATTGGGGTAGATGGTGAGTCAGTGCTGCGATATTTAGAAAATATAAACCGAACAGCCTTGCGTTGAATTCTTTCGAGAACATTAATGTTAGTTTTAGTGTGTGGATCCCAAACAGTGCACGCGTACTCAAGTTTAGGTCTAATCATGGTGTTATATGCTAGCTGTTTGACGTCGGAAGGAGCTTGTTTTAACTTATGTCTAAGAAAACAAAGGTTACGGAAAGAAGATGAGCATACAGTGTCAGTATGCTTGTTCCAGCTAAGTTTATTCGTTAGTGTCACACCGAGGTATCTGTAATCTTCGACTTCTGAAAGGTTCCGGGTGGGAAGACTGTATGAAAAAGAATGGCGGTTCTTTTTGTTCGTAATACGCATAAATTACGAACAAATTTTGTCATGGACATTCTAAGTCGCGTCTCGCTGTCGCCGTTCCTGACCGCTCCACCTCTTTCGGTGCCTTGATAGTCGAAAGCTGCGGCTCCCGTGTCCTATTCGTTGCTGCCATCTTTAACACCACGCTCGCAAGTGCTTGCAGTGGCTGCGTTTGTTTCCTTGGCGTGTGATTGTCTTTGAGTGCCTGGTTGGCTCGCTGTGTGCATAAGATGTCTGTAAATACGTCGCGGCCAACGCTATAGCACGCTCGTGCGTTGCATATGCCAGACCTTTCTTACCTGGAAAACTTGAAACATTGGAGTATTAAAAGTAACAAAAAACAAATGCCTGCACCGAGGCGTCGAGAATTTCATATTGTGCCCGATGCGCCATCGCCTTTGGCGCGCGAGGTTTACACCCAGCGCAACGAAAAGAGTGCACAAATGTTTCTTTAGTGACAGCCTTTGTGCCGTTTTTCTCTGACGTGTCTTAATCATGTTAAAATTAAAATAAATTCCTGTTAACGAACCCCACATGGCCGAAGTTGTATCGAGTCCAGCACTTGCAATTCTCCATAGTTTGGGGCGCTTTAGAACGTTAAATCCTGCATATCAAAATCCAAATCAAAATCATTGTGCTGTTTGCGTATGCATATGGGATGAGAACTTGAGCGACCCGCATGGATTTGTACAGTGGGTCATTCGAGGTGTGGCGCGAATTAGATTGCTTACGTTTAAGCGAAAGTTTTACTATGCCATGTTCCGCGAGGCCCGGCGTGGTGGTGCAGTGGTTAGGGCGCTAGACTTCTGTGCCCAAGGACACGGGATCGAATCCCGGCCGCTGCGGCCCCTTTTCGGTGGAGGCGAAAAACAAGGCGCCCGTGTGCTGTGCGATGTCAGTGCACGTTACCCAGGTGGTCGAAATTTCCAGAGCCCTCCACTACAGCGTCTCTCATAACCTGAGTTGCTTTGGGAGTCGGGACGTTAAACCCCATAAACCAAACCAAACCTTGTTCCGCGAGTTTCGCAGACTTATTCGCTATGACCTTCAGTGACCTTCAGCCGCTCAGGAGCTGCGCTGGCTTGACCATGTCACTAGCACGTCACATGCCCCGGTGGTTATGCCGCCGGCGTGCGCGCTCTCTCCGCCGCTGTAGCTGAGTCGCCGCCGCGCATTCGTTCTCCCGTTCTCAGATCGAGTGACTCTTCGCGCGCCTGACCACGGTTTGAACAGAGTAGCACCACTCGCCTAGGCAGTGCGCGCTTCGCCATGGATCCGAGCCAAGCTGGGCCATCTTGGAACTTTACGCGGAGAACCTTGCAGCGTCGTCAAAACGACTCGCTTTGTTGTTAAATCTTCATCATTATTTTACCTAAGTGGCACGTCGAAAAAAAAAACTGCAGAACTGTGTCAAAAATACGACAAAATATCCTGTAGTTCTGTCGTAAACATCAGATTTTTCTGTAGTTCTGTAGTTTTTTCTGTAGTATATTTCTGTTGTCTGTAGTTCTGTAGCACATTTCTGTCGTAATTACAGAAATTTCTGATGTTACGACAAAATGTTCTGTTGTCACAACAGGTTTCCCGTCAAAAAACCGCGCAGAAATTCTGTCGTAACATCAGAACATTTTCTGTAGTTTTTTCCGACTGGGGCAGGCTGCGGTCGTTGACTTGATTGAATTTGTTTTGTAGAAAACACGAAATCTCGTGCACCCAAAGGAGCATTTGGAAGCATGCAAAACCCATCGCTTAATTTCACTCGATGCGAGCGAGTCAGCAATTTGTCCTAAGCGACGCGACATATCGACGTAGTGACCGCACCATTGTCCAGTCTGATGGACCCTTCACTGTACAATCCTTCCCTCAGTCCATTATGATGGAGGCTATGAATTTCGACAGCTGTCGTGGCAAGCCTTCTGCGATATAAAGGCGGATATCAAGGGGATAGTGCTGTCGGCGCCAAGGGTCGACGCGAGGCTTGAGCGAACGTTCGCAGAGCTCTTTGACCGGGCGCTGCTGTGAAACTCTCCACAATGACCATGTTTCAAAGTCTAGCTGTCTGATTTGTTCGAAGTTCGGATGTTTCGGTTCGGAGTTGTCGGAAATGGTGTGATCGAGAAACTGATTTATGACGCATGTGGCATTTGGTCTTGCGTCGGTTACAAGTTCCGATGCGTGACTTTCGATACGTATATACGTGTTAGAAGTATGGTGAGTCACGTCATGAAACCTCCCAGGACAAAATGGAAGACGTTATAGCATATGTAGCACCTCCAACGCGTGTTGAGGTGTCCCGTCGTCTTCGGTGAAATTAACTCACCTTATATGATTCAATTTTTTTTTATTTGGAGTGCACTGTTTGATTGGGATTGTTCATACGCTGTGCTTGGAGACATTGCTGGGCTCAGTTATACGGTCTGCTTCTGCGGAGCACGAGATCGCAGAGTTGATAACCGCTATATTCGACGCACTTTTTCTAGCGACGTAAAACAAAGGGCAGCGGAGATCTCGGTCGAAGTTAAGGAACCTCGCGGAGAGTGTGCGAAGTTATCTGGGACTGATCTGTGTAGCGCCGTGCCTCTCACGGCCAGTGGAGTGTTTCTTGAGTATGCGCAACCCAGTTACTCGTTTTCTTGAAGCGAAGCGCACGAGGCGGTGTACACAGCACGAAGACGCGGCGCTACTGTTCTACCGCAATCTTGAGGTAGAGATACCATCGGGAAAACGGCCTTAATGAACGGATGCTCTAACACCTCGGCGATATGCGGTAAACTGCCATGAAAGGCCATCTTGATGCTCACAGATCGAGTGCAAGCACTGCACGTTGAAGTGTTCAGAAGCGCGTGTCATGGCAAAGTACAAGAAAAAACTGAGGAGAAAGAACATACCGGATCACTTATGATTAAAAAAAGGGGAAAATTCAATTCGGTGTCATTGGCGGAGTAAGAGCTTATATTCTACGCGTGTACTAACTGAGCGATGGTATTCACAACATATTCATCGCGTTTTTCTATCAACTTTTGTTTCCTTATTTGTTTGTTTTGCACCTGGTCGTGCATATCGGGCGAGAAGCGTGCAATAAGTCATCAGCTGCTGTCTCACTGTTCGTGCCCGTTTCATCCGCTTTGTGTCTGTCGTCTCGCGCGCTCCGTTTCAAAAAAAAAAAAAAAATAGTGAGCCAGTTCTCCCACGAGTCAATTTCACGCGAAACACATACAGCTGGTTAGGCCGAAAAGAAGTCGCCATCGCCGCAGGCCAGCGTTGAGAAAAATAGGTTCGGAGAAAATACGAACGTGAGCGTCATATCGAAATTGTGACGCAGCTAATTGCGCACCATTCAGGGTGATGTCATATCACTCCGCTTTCCATTTAGCATCCATTCTATTTAAGCTGGCGGCTAGTTTGCGATAGGGAGTCGAACCGACGGCATAAGTACAGACAGGCTGTCTCACACTTAAATAGAAACTGGGAGCACGTGACCATCGCGCTTTGTGGCGCGCTGGTGCCGAAAGGTAAATGGGAGAGTCGGCGGCAAAGGTGGTTGGCTGCTCTTTCCGCGTGTGCGCCTGGTGACCCATTTTCGCCGGCTCACGGCGAACAGTTTTGAAAGCATCGTGGTCATGCGCTACTAATTTCCCTTGAAGTGTTAAATAGCCTCTATCGCATGCAATTGTAGGTGTCCACCAAGAAGTGAAAACAGGTACTGCATCCGCCTTTCCCCAAAACCAACTAAAAAAAAAAAAAAATTCGATTCACAGAATTTAAAGGTGGTGCGTCTGATCTTAAGGCGAAGTTCGAGCTTTACCCTAATTTTCTTAATGAGCCCAATAACATTCGATCGTCGCAAGTGTTCTGCTATTCATGCAAATCAACATTGCCAACTTATGCGCGGTTTAACGTTTACTTATTAAATCTAAGAATTCACCAGTGTTGTTTGCCGTTGGTGACTCCGACTGTGATTGAAATTCGGAGTACAATTTATGCTGCGCACAATTTTTCAGTCTGTGGCTTGGGGTGCCTGCTTTTTGTTATTCAAATATTAAAAATTATCTGACAGCATAGTCTCCTCGTAGAAAGCCTTTTCCAGAACTGAGAACGTATCAAGGAGGCACACTTTACTGCCGAGGTGCCTTGTGCTAGGTGAACACACCACTAACTTCAGACCGTTTCAAGCTGGGAAATAGGCCGGCTTCCCCTTCCACTACATAAGACCAACGAAGGAAGCACCGGTCTGAAGACGCGTTCGCTAGTCTCATTGGATGCAAGACGAGAAATCCTGTGGATTTTTTACCTCCGTTTTTTACCTTCGAATAATAATAATAATAATAATAATAATAATAATAATAATAATAATAATAATAATAATAATAATAATAATAATAATAATAATAATAATAATAATAATAATAATAATAATAATAATAATAATAATAATAATAATTATGTACATATTATTATTATTATTATTATTGTTATTATTATTATTAATAATAATAATAATAATAATAATAATAATAATAATAATAATAATAATAATAATAATAATAATAATAATAATATTATGTACATAATAATATTATTATTATTATTGTTATTGTTATTATTATTATTAGTTACTACTGCTGTCTCTGCCTCACCTTCTACTAACTCAGATCGGGTGGGGAATTCGCCCCGTTTCGCGTATGCACGTGGTGATTATGTCGGTCTTTTCAATTTCTTCTCTTCCGTCGACTGGTCCCTTTTAAATGACATTAATGATTCAGATGGACAAGTCAGTCGCTTTACAGAAATAGTTCTTGATGGTATGCGTCGGTACATACCTTTGCATACTCCTACGCGTAGGAAGTTCCCTTCCTGGTTTTCAAGGGAACTAATAACGGCGTTAAAGCTCAAGGAACGGGCCCATCGTAAAGCGAAACGCCCTGGGTTTCACAATTGGGCAGATGAGTTTCGCCGTGTGCGTTCTCTTTGCAAACGCTTATACAAGCGGGACTACGACTCCTATCTTGAGTCTTTAGAGAGGTATGCCTCAAATCGTCCTAGTCAGTTCTGGCGTTACGTTCGCAAGCGTTCCATTAAATCAGATTTAAGTATCAGCTTAGTTGACTCTCAGGGTTCGGAAATTCGGGATGTTGCCGACAGTTTTGCACAACATTTTTCCTCCGTTTACAAACATCCACATTGTGATTCCGTTTGCCTCCCATCTGGTGCACTATCTAATTCCATTCTCTTTGACGAGGAGTTGATAACTGAGAGTCTTAAGCGTCTGAGACCATCTTTGTCTCCTGGACCTGATGGCATTCCAGCTGCCATAATAAAAGCCTTCAGTTATATCTTCGTACCAGTACTGACTGCCATATTTAATAACTGTTTAAAAAATGCTGCCTTTCCTCGCGTGTGGAAAATGGCACGCGTGTTTCCTGTCTTCAAGTCTGGAAACAAAACTGATGTTTCCAATTATCGTCCGATTTCTCTTCTATGTGCAACCTCTAAGCTTTTCGAATTAGCTTTGCACAGCGTACTTTCCTTCCATCTCAAACATATCATAGTACCGAATCAACATGGCTTCATGTCGGGTCGCTCTACTTCCACCAACCTAGTCACGTTTATGACGTATGCCTCTGCAGCAGTCCTTCAGAGGGGTCAGGTTGACACTGTGTACTGTGATATGAGCAAAGCTTTCGATGTTGTTACTCACTCACTACTTCTTGAAAAACTTCTACTCTCTGGCGTTGAAGTCTCTCTCGTAGCCCTCCTACGCAACTATCTCCTTGATCGCTTCTGCTTTGTCAGTGTCAATGGACAGACTTCTTTCGTTTACCCTGCAACGAGTGGAGTTCCTCAAGGTTCAGTACTAGGCCCGCTTCTCTTCTCCGTTTTTATTAATGATGTTTCCTCGGCGATAAAGAACTCCTCGTTTCTTCTTTATGCTGATGATATAAAAATATTCAAGGTAATACATTCTTTTCAAGATTGCGTGTTGTTGCAATCGGACATATCTGCTTTTTCTGATTGGTGTGCGATGAATCGACTTACCCTCAATTCTTCCAAAACTAGGGTTGTGTCCTTTACTCGTAAAACACATAGCTTTCTCTACCATTATTCTGTCAATTCTGTGCTGTTGGATAGGGTTGATGAAATTAATGACCTTGGTGTACTTTTTGACCGCACCCTCAGCTTCTCCTCTCACACTAAACGCATTGCTCAGCGGGCTATGCGCACACTCGGATTCGTTTGCAGACTTTCGAGAGAGTTCCATACTCCACTTCCGTTCCTAAAACTGTACCTGTCCATATGCCTCCCGGTCTTGGAGTATGCGTCGGTTGTTTGGAATGGCACTTGCAAATCGAACTTGGACAAGGTTGACAGAGTACAAAAAAAATTTTTACGGATATTTCATTATCGCTTTCCTTTTGCAACTTCCCCCTCTCGCTCCACCAGGAGCGCCCAACTGAATCTTCCTTCCCTTCACTGCCGTCGTATCAGACTTGATATCATATTTCTGTACAAACTCCTTCATGGCCACATTATGTGCCCTCAGCTCTTAGAGTACATCCTACTGCGCGTTCCGCGAAAGAGCATGAGGGAATTCAGACCATTTCAGGTTTCTCCTCTTCATTCCCACTCCCCTCTGGACAGGATGCAGTGGTTATTTAACTCTTTTTGTCCTCACCTTGACATCTTCCAAAACTCGCTCTGTTCATTTACATTGGATGTTCGTAGCGTTGTATTCTAAATAGTACTTTATCACATATAACTCCCACTTTCTAGCCTTAAATTGTATTTACTTCACTTTTTGCTTTTTCTCCTGTTCAATGCTGTCTGTATCTTGAACTACTTTTTATCCGTTTCTTGCTTATATTTCAACTTTAAACTTTATATTCGAATCTTACTGTCCCTTGTTCAATTTTACTTCTTTATTGTATTATTCTGTATTTCTAGCCTGTGTTTTAAGTACCATGCACTTGTTGCGCCAGGAATGGTTGTTTATTTTATGTATATTTCTATATTACTATAATCAATGTCAGTCATCTGTTTTTTTTTTTTTTCCTCTTCTACCTACCGTTCTTTTTTTTTTTCTTTATTTCCTGGTGTGCTAAAAAATTCTCTCACTGTGTATATAAGTGATGATACTCATTGTTTGCTTAATTTCCGTGATACTTTTCGTCTCAGTTTCATTTCATGTATTATTTATTTCTTTTTTTTTGTGTTCTCTCTGTGTGTGTAAACATGTTTGTGCTTTTTCATTTTTTTTTTGTGCTGCAGCACAAAGACCACATGGTTGTTCCTGCGCACATTAAATAAAGATTGATTGATTGATTGATTGTTATTATTATTATTATTATTATTATTATTGTTATTATTGTTATTATTATTGTTATTATTGTTATTATTATTGTTATTATTATTGTTATTGTTATTGTTATTATTATTATTATTATTATTATTATTATTATTATTATTATTATTATTATTATTATTATTATTATTATTATTATTATTATTATTATTATTATTTTGCAGTGGTGGCTCAGTGGCTGAATTACACACACACTCACAGCTACAGAACGTCATGCAAGCTGTGCTTGAATTGCAGCAACCCACGTGTAAGAAGCCCCTACTGGTAGAAATTCCCACGCCCTGCACTAAACCGCCTCGAACCGCATCTCCGGCTTCGGCTCGTAAAAAATGTATTATTATTATTATTACTATTATTCTCTTAGAATATTTGCGAAGGCAATCGTAATATTGGCTCTAGTCTTAGTGTGCCGATGTGAGTGAGTAGATGAGTGTCACAAACCCCCGCCTTTACGGTCACAAGAGGTGCGGGATCCTCTTTACGATTACTCGTCGTTCCTCTATGAGGGTTGTGAACACATTTAAAAGTTAGGCCGGTCAACCCGTGAAGCACGTGTGTCGGTGTGTGATTGAGGAATAAGTACAAATAGGTCACTTTCTTTTACAAACAATTGAAGGTTTATAAATAGCAGACCAAAATTACACTGATAATAATAGAGTACAATGAAAGAGAATACAACGCCACGACAAGATATTGATAAAGACGAAGAAATAAATGATAAGAGAAAAAAAAAAATAACCCGACAATGAACAAAACACTGTGATAAAAATATGAAGACTATAAAGATAATAAAGCAGGTATTTCAGATATTATAAGTATGAGCAAAAGTTACATAAGAACACAGCGTAAAATACTACTAAGTCAGGTCAAAAGTTAACAAAGCGAAAATAATGTTCGATTGAACAACAGTCCGAAGTTCTCACGTCTTTCTTGTTTGCTGAGGCGTCGAAGGCTGTGTTGCTCGGTAGCGGCGGCCGTACAGGTGCAGAGGACGATGCGTCGATCGCGGGCCCGAAGAACACAATACGCTTTCGGAGCACCGCGGAGTGGCCGGAAGTTTGAATCTTCCCAAACGCACTGGTGAGGGCGTGCTGCTGACGGTTATTTTATACCCTCGGCCGACTACGCAGCAGCCGCGTCAAGGACAGGCGGTCACTGCCCCATCGGCTTGTCGAATCTTGTCCAGAGGAGCGACGGAGTCCCGTGAATTTCGCTCTATATTCCAGCCATAAGCTCCCGCATCTTCCGCTGTATAATAGGTGAGGCAGCTTGTGACACTGCCCCCCACTGAAGAATATTGCCTCGGAATATTCTAGAACTCCACAAGCGCCGAGAACGATGTTATTACGCCCCTATAGAGGGGTGCAGTAGATTGGGTCCGTTCAGTGCACTGAAGATCGTTCGTCACTCACTACCGTTCATGACGCGCACCATATACGCACTGATCTGAACCCGCACACACCACAACACTGTAGTTCTTCAGTCATGTCTTGCGCACATGTCACAAGTCACGGATCACTGATAACAATCAAGTGCACATATATACAGGCACATCGTGTACGATTTTCATTACACAATCAACACAATGCAGCTATGCAGTAGTGCAAGCTTAACAACTATTCCAGCCGACTCATGTAATCTGCTCCCACGTTCTCGCTGCCTTTAATATACTCGACACGGAAGTTGTATTCCTGAAGCTTAATACTCCAGCGTCTGTGTCTTCTTCTGCCGATATTACTGCCCCGACAGCTGCAACAATGGTGTCGTCTTTCCTTTGCTGGTATCTCTTCAGCATATTGATGTGGAATATTTTTGTGGCATGGCCCAAATCCACTTCATAGTCGACATCGCCCCTGCGGCTGATGACCGAAAAGGGACCCTTCCATTGCATGAGCAGCTTATTGTGCTCTGTGGGAAGAAGAATAAGAACCTTCTCTCCCGGTTTGAGTGAGCGTTTGCGGCTCTTGATGTTGTAGTAGCGGCTGTAACGCTCTCCTGCGCGCTCTAGCTCTTCGTGGGCAAGTTTACAGGTATTTTCCAGTCTGTCCCGTAGAGCAAGCACATACTCGTACGTCGTTCGCAACTCGTTAGGGATGGTTGCATTCGTCCAAAGCTCTCTAAGTACAGCCAGGGGTCCACGCACATTTCGCCCATATAACAGTTCGAATGGGGAAAAGCCGAGGCTTTCTTGGGGCACTTCCCTGTATGCAAACAAAAGTGGAGCTAGGTAGCGATCCCAATCGGTTGGTCTCTCTTGACACATGCGCTTGAGCATTTGTTTAAGCGTGCCGTTAAACCGTTCGACTAGGCCGTTCGCTATCGGGTGGTAGGGAGAGGCATGCAGCTGTTTTACTGACAACAGACGGCTAACCTCCTTCATTACTTCGGACGTAAAATTCGTGCCCCTGTCACTGAGGACCTCTCTGGGCACTCCTACACGGGAAAACATTTTGACAAGTGCTTCGGCTACCCTTTCGGTCTCGACGCTAGGAAGTGCGACTGCATCAGGGTACCGAGTGGCATAGTCCACCATGGTCAGGATGTACCGATTGCCTTGAGCGGACTTCGGGTTGAGTGGACCAACGATGTCGATCGCCACCCTTTGAAACGGTGTCTCAATGACGGGCACTCGAACCAAAGGCGCTCGTGTGGTGTGACCCTTCGGAGATGTGCGTTGGCACAGATCGCAAGAGGCAACGAACCGCTTAGCGTCAGCCTGCATTGCTGGCCAGAAGAATTCTGTCTGAAGCTTCAGTAGGGTTTTCTTCGCGCCTTGGTGGCCTCCCATCAACCCATCATGTGCCAGCTTGAGAATAGCTGATCTGTACTTTTGGGGCACAACAACTTGAGTGTACTCCCCGCCCGACTCGGCGACGTATTTCCTTTGAAGGACGCCGTTAGCAATGAAAAACTGGTGGCTACCCTTTCCTTTCTTCGCTTGCGGCGGGCCTACGCGATCGAAACACGAGCGTAGGGTCGCGTCATTCTCTTGCTCTTGAACCAACTCTTCGCGGCATACACTAGGGAGGCCTTGCAGGACTTTAAGCTTTTTCAGCGTTTTATCCCTGCACGCCTGCGCTCTAGTCACTACCGGACAAGCTTCAACGGCATCCGAAATGGGTGCGGGGCTCTCGGTGTCAGGCGCTAGCTCTTCAACTTTTACTGCAGTGGACTTCGTAGTCTCGCTTTCTGTTGTCTTGTGCCAGTTCGGATCGGGGTCGTCTGCTGGCCTAGCACCTTCCACATTTCCCAGCACCAAATCGTACAAGGGATTCTCCATACACTTAGCGAGAAGTCGTCCCTGAAAGTACGGGGTGTCGACATCGACCCAAGCTTCTGGGAGCATTAGGACTGAGCGGTCAAGTAGGTAAACTGGAGACTTCGTATCGGTGATATCTTCTTTCCGTACTAAGTCCTTTCTTACCACCACCGTGTTGCAGCCTGTGTCTCTCAGGACTCGGACTGTCTGGCCTCCGATCATGCCGGCTACGACAGGTAAGCATTCCCTGACGGCGCATTCTTTACTGGTGAACCCAGCGTTGATGACGGGGATCTTCCCTCCATCCTTAAGTTCGAGGTATCCGTTCTCAACACATACTGCAGCGGACTCCCGATTTTCTTCTCTCTGTTTCGGAGCCCCATTTGCCCAGCATCTCCAGCTTGAATGACCTGGTTTTCCGCATTTGTGGCATTTCTTGGGCGGTCCCGATCCGTCGGATGGGGCGGCCCGGCAATTTTCGGGGCGGTGTCCCGTGCGTGAACAAATAAAACATTTCTTTTCATCGCTGCTCTTCGCATCCGATGATTGAAGCAAAGTTTCCCTTCTCTCGGTCGTCTTGGAGACGGCGTTTTCTGCCTTATTCTTCGGGGTGCTTCGCTTTCCGAAGTTTGACCAGCCATGGGCCTCCATATACTTTTCTGCCCTTGCTACTGTTTCAGAGAAGGATGTGTCCTTCTTTTCTTTCAAAAACATTTGTAGCGGAGTGGCGCAGTTAGAAAGGAACTGTTCCTTTAGAATCAGGTCAAAGAGATCTGCGTACTCTTTCTTTGTGTCCGACAGCTCTATCCATCTGTCTAGGAAGTTCTGAAGACGCGTCACGAACTGTGAACACGTTTCCTCGTTCCGGGGACTAGCAGACCTGAATTTTTCTCTGAACCCTTCCTCTGTCATACGGAAGCGAATCATGAGTGCCTGCCGGAGCTTGTTGTAGTCCAAGCACTCGGACGCAGACATGCGACTAAAAACGCTGAGCGCTTCGCCGCTTAAACATAGACTAAGGGCTGTAGCCCACTGGTCGCGAGGCCAATTCTGACTCTCAGCGACGCGCTCGAAACGCATGAGGTAAGCGTCAAGGTCGTCCCTGCCCTCGTTAAAAACCGGCATCAGCTTGTGCGGGCTTATGCGTTCGGGCCGAGCAGCTTGACTCTCCCCCGTTTCTGACCTTGTCTCTCCGGTGCTGTTAGCGTCACTTGCCGGATTATTAGGTAGGTTTCGTCGGAGTATCAGTAACTCCTTTTCTTTTTCCATCTCCGCCATCCGTAACTCCTTTTCTTTCTCCATCTCCGCCATCCGTAACTCCTTTTCTTTCTCCATCTCCGCCATCCGGAGTTTAGATTCTAGTTCTGCCTCCTCTTTCCGCCGCGTACGTTCCTCATTGCGTTCTTCTCTGCGACGAGCTCGCTCCTGATCTACCCATTTGAGCAGCTCTTGACCCTCAAAGCCAAAAGTTCGGCCATACTCAACAAGCCGTTCTAACTCTGCATCAGCCATGTTAGGTGGAAAGCGTTATGCAGTGCTAGGATACAACACTAAAAAAAATTGCACCTACTCCTCTCTCCCTCACCGACACTTGGTTGACCAGTCCTGTTCGCGGACGCCAATTATGTCACAAACCCCCGCCTTTACGGTCACAAGAGGTGCGGGATCCTCTTTACGATTACTCGTCGTTCCTCTATGAGGGTTGTGAACACATTTAAAAGTTAGGCCGGTCAACCCGTGAAGCACGTGTGTCGGTGTGTGATTGAGGAATAAGTACAAATAGGTCACTTTCTTTTACAAACAATTGAAGGTTTATAAATAGCAGACCAAAATTACACTGATAATAATAGAGTACAATGAAAGAGAATACAACGCCACGACAAGATATTGATAAAGACGAAGAAATAAATGATAAGAGAAAAAAAAAATAACCCGACAATGAACAAAACACTGTGATAAAAATATGAAGACTATAAAGATAATAAAGCAGGTATTTCAGATATTATAAGTATGAGCAAAAGTTACATAAGAACACAGCGTAAAATACTACTAAGTCAGGTCAAAAGTTAACAAAGCGAAAATAATGTTCGATTGAACAACAGTCCGAAGTTCTCACGTCTTTCTTGTTTGCTGAGGCGTCGAAGGCTGTGTTGCTCGGTAGCGGCGGCCGTACAGGTGCAGAGGACGATGCGTCGATCGCGGGCCCGAAGAACACAATACGCTTTCGGAGCACCGCGGAGTGGCCGGAAGTTTGAATCTTCCCAAACGCACTGGTGAGGGCGTGCTGCTGACGGTTATTTTATACCCTCGGCCGACTACGCAGCAGCCGCGTCAAGGACAGGCGGTCACTGCCCCATCGGCTTGTCGAATCTTGTCCAGAGGAGCGACGGAGTCCCGTGAATTTCGCTCTATATTCCAGCCATAAGCTCCCGCATCTTCCGCTGTATAATAGGTGAGGCAGCTTGTGACAATGAGGGAGCTTTAATAAATGAAGATGGCGCGAAGTCTATTGACGGGAGAGAGGAAATAAGGGCAGAGAGATCACATCTGGAGGTCAATGCCTGCCTACCTTGCAAACTCCTGGAACATTACACTTGTTTCGCACGCTGGTCCCAGACGCCAAAGCTACCCCTTGCCTTAATTGTCTTGAAAGTTCAATATGAAAGCAAGGTGTTTTTTTTTCTTCTCTATAATACTCTTAATGCTATTAATATTTTATGGTGGAGGCAGAGCGTGGCAGAAGTGTTACCGTGTGATATTGTTGAGGCGCATCGTATGCAGTGTGCAATACGAGAGTCTACGTCTTGTTCGGTCAAAAGATCTCGGTAGCGTGAACTACCAATGCTCGTCGACTATCTGATGCAAGTAGATATTTTATCAATGTTAATGTATATATCATTATAAATTCACGTTCTTGGTTCAGGTCTGCCTCAGTTTCGTTTGCTTTGCTGCATGGAGCTTTCAAGATCCTCTCTTTGTCGTGAGGCAGTTACGCATTCAAATTTCGACGCCTACAAGTGCATGGCCAGGAGCAAAGACAAAGCAGCCCGCGAGCTTTTAGGAGCCTACCACATCAAAGTACAAGGCGACGATTGCATCAGTGATACTTCTGTAGTGCTGTATAATATGCTGAAAAGAACTTCCTGCGCGGCTCTCGTTGACTTGTGCGCAGACTTGATTTGCCTTCTCCCTCCTCCTTTCCCCTTTTCAAGGCACGTGTGTACACTTCCTCTATAAGGACCTACCTATATGAAATTTCGCTTTTTCCTTCTCTATTGTTTTCTTCCTGTTTTTGTCTTTTATGTGTGCGCAACTCGCCTTTAACAACAAAGCCATGCAAGTGCCCGCTTGCTTTTGGCTTCGGACTACCTACGGGTGGAAGCTGAGGAAGACGGCGACATTCAAAGTATGCCGCCAGAAATCGATGATGCCCCGCCGATGTGGTGCAGTGGTTACGGCGCTCGACTACTGTGCCCAAGGTCGCGGGATCGAATCCCGGCCTCGGCGGCCGCTTTTCGATGGAGGCGAAAAGCAAGGCGTCCGTGTGCTGTGCGATGTCAGTGCACGTTAAAGAACCCCAGGTGATCGAAATTTCCGGAGTCCTCCACTACGGCGTCTCTCATAGCCTGAGTCGCTTATTTAGGACGTTAAACCCACGAACCGAACCACGAACCAAACCAGAAATCGGTGACGGCGTGCCTAATGAAGTGGCCACGCATTGCCTTCACACACCGGACGAGGGAATTCCCTAACTTGTGATCACTTCAGATTACCGCTCCAACTAGGCTTGTATACTGTCGCATAATACTACTCTTTATCATTGTTAATTCTATCCTTCATCCTCTTCGTGCAAAGTGCGGCCCAGCGCAATATGATGAGCGTGCCCACACGACGGTACGTGACAGCCTTGTTTGCGATGGGCTTGTTTGCGCCGCTCGTAGCGTTTCCTACTCTCTAACGTCACCGACCTACTAAGCGTCCGCAGACGCAGCGCGATAAGAGCGCTGCTAGCTGTTTGCGCCGCGCTGGTCCGTAGTGCGCTAACCCAGGAAAAGAAGCCGTAGCGAACTTCCGCCGGCCTGCTTTCGATACCACGTGTGATGTGCTGTTAGTCACCGTGACTAAATTGCAGCTTTCCGCTGGCCGTCCTCGATCGCTGAACGCTGCATCGACTGTTGCGGAAGGGAGGACAACGAGCGTGCCGAGGTGAAAAAATAAAAATAAAATAAAGTAGGATTAGAACGTTTAGAGATAGGGAGGATACATTGATTATTGTTCAGCGTAATTGTTCGCTTGTCAACAGTATACGGCCAGCTTTCGGAAGGTGTAATTGGTTGGACCATGTTCGGCCCTCAGTATGTGATAAAGAAAATTACGGGAGTGCAACAAGTGGAATTAGTGTAAGCGTTCAACAGATTACAGTGAATAACTCATGACAGAGGAGAGCACAGTTAGTTTATGCAAAGCGTGATATACGTAAGGAAAATAAAACCGCAGCAGACACCAACTGGCCTACCCTGCTAAGTGATATACGTTTAGCATAGAACGTACATAAAAAATTTGAGACGTTCTTATTATTCCAGACAATACGTAGACGAATAAAAAATGTAATGATATGGCCAATCTGAGTCATATAATGGGGAGCGGCGCTCAAGCTTCAGAAGTGTGTCAATTCATCCCGGCCGCAGCGGCCGCTTTTCGATGGAGGCGAAAAGCAAGGTGCCTGTTTGCTGTACGATGTGCACGTTAAAGAGCCTCAGGTGTTCGAAATTTTCGGAGCCATCCATTACTGCTTCTCTCATAGCCAGAGTTGCTTTAGGATGTTAAACCCCATAAACCAAACCAACATTAAATACTGAACACTGGGAGACCTTTTTGCTCAGCTCCGACCTGGAGACTCAGCTCCAACTCATCCGACTGGCCGAAGACGCCGCCAGAACTCAAGGGCTAACTACCGTTGTCTATGCGAGCAGTAACCTGGCGGTGACTTTTCTGTATCCGTCGGACAATAAAGGTTTTCCGTCCGTCTGAGGCATTTAGTACCGCCTACGTGTGTGAAGGCGAAAGCTTGCTGGCGCAGCGAGGCCCGATTCCCACGCTTTTTTCCGTGGTGAGCGCCACCACGCGACTGGTAGCGTGCTGCCCCCTGTATACTTTCTGGATCTCTGATAACGCCCTCTGCACTTCTCCTCCTCTTATAGGCCCATGCGATAGGTCACGTGGTGCATATTGTTGGAGGCTGCTACAATATGTCAGTTCGTATATCCAATCAGGCAGCTAAATGGTAACACACCCCTGGGAACGCTGCTGGGGACCGGTTACGTCACAATTTTGATACCAAAGAGGCGTGGTTTAAAAGAAATTGCGCACCAGATGTGGTAAGAGGGAGAAGGGTGGCACAGCGCTGGAGGATGTGTTTTGCATGCCATTGTCTCACTTGTCGAATAGCGAAAATGTGTCCGCAAAACGTGAAAGCAAAAAGTGATATATAAATGTCATGTCATGTGAGTAATTATAGTCGTCATATGTCGTCTGTCATAGTCACTTGTCACGAGTCAGCCAGGTGAGAGATCTAATGCGCATGACTATAGAATCCATGACCTGTGTTAAAGTCATGACCATTGACTAGTATCTAGTCTTGAAACTCAGAAGTGCTGAGCCATGACGCTTATAGGAGCCAATACAGAGCAGCCAACGCGTATGCTTTCGCATTTCTCCAATGCAGATCTTTCCAGTGCTCTGTAAATTATTGCTATTATAAACGTCGCCACTTCTAAACCACGTATAAGTAAAGGTAGATATTCGAAAATTCAAATTTATTTATTTGCACCGAGTGGAGTTTCACACAATGCATTACAAGTTGCTGATTACTTGCAATAAATTGACTTTTTTATTTTGCAATTAATTACTTTTTAATTAAAACGTCCTCAGCAATCCAATAATTTTAGTAATTGCTTACTAGTAATTACCTACTTTTTATTAGAAAAACAAGTTGTAAGCGCCGGCACAAATTTTTCAGGACCTGATTTGTTTATTTCGCAAACGCTATACAGTTCCAGGTCAAAATATGCCTTCGCGATGGATGGACAACGACCGGACTGGCGGAATGCCGCGCTCCCAAGGACATTTGGGTGGTGATGAAACATTATTGTCCAACAGATGTCCGCCCATTCATCAGCTTATCCGCCTAGACTGCGGTCTGAGTTCTTGGACTCGGGTGTCGTGTTCGGCTAGACCGATTTAGACCGATTTAGGATATATATATGTATAAGGATATATATATATATATATAACGATATATATATATATATATATATATATATATATATATATATATATATATATATATATATATAAGGATATATATATATATATATATAAGGATATATATATATATATATAAGGATATATATATATATAAGGATATATATATATATAAGGATATATATATATATAAGGATATATATATATATATAAGGATATATATATATATATAAGGATATATATATATATATAAGGATATATATATATATATATATATATATATATATATATATATATATTTGAATCTCAGGATTTGGGCTTAGCAGCTTGCATGCCGGCCATGCAGCACTAAAGAACGAATGCACTTCTGTAACTTTTCAATTACTTTCTAGAGGATGTAACGGCCGGACCCCTGAAATCAGCTACATATCTCAGATGAAGTTGTGAAGACTGATCCGTGCGTATGCATACCCTCTTTCCTCTTTAAAGAGACACATGACAAAATAGAAGTTGGCCTTTATCGACGGGGTACCACATACGCTAACCACAGAGAGTCCACTATCACCAAAAATGAGGTCTTTGTAAGCAGCAGAAAACCTGGAAACAATACATATTTGTCCTCGCCGGTCGAATTTCAAAAACAAAGTTCATGCATCGACCTAGATTTTTGTCGCCGATTCCAGAGGCTATACGCTATTAAAAACGGAGAAAACCGTCCTTTTCGGCAAGGTCGTAATTAGTTGGATTCGACTGCGGTGTATTGTTTAGGTACGTCATGGGGTTTAACGTCTCAAAGCGATTCACGCTACGAGCGACACCGTAATGGAGGGCTCCGAAAATTTCTACCATGTGAGGTAGCCCCCGAAATTTGCCCCGCCGGGGTGGCAGAGCGGTGAGATGGAGGCGAAACAGAGAGGCGTCCGTGTGCTGTGCGATGTCAGTGCACGTTAAATATCCCCAGGTGGTCGAAATTACCCAGTTGCCCTCTATACTATGATACTCTTTCTCTCCTTCCGCTTTCATTCCCACCTTTCTACATTCCCCTGGCGCGGTTTATGTGTCCACGGAGAAAGTGTGGCAGATACTGTGTGTTCCCTTTCTTATCAAGCAGCTTACAATCGCACAGAACACGGGCGCCCTATGCTTTTCGTCAACATCGAATGGCGGCCACCGCGGTCGGTTTAGAACCTGCTTCCTCTGGGAGATATTTGTATAGTAGGTAAAAAACAGCCATATACAAAAGGTGGGAGCCGAGCTCATGATTTAGGCATATCGGCTTCTTGAACAACACTAAGCGCCCTGCTGAAAGAAAAATATTCGCGTATGGCAACCCGTCTTCGTTTTGAATGGACGCCAGGACGGCTGCACTGCGGCGACGTCTTGCAAAAGAGTAAACTGGACCTCCGCATTTCCAGTGACGGGCCTGGAATAAGCGAGCCTCTCGGATGGGCTCATTCGTGGAGATGCGAGTAGCGTAAGGTAGGAAGTCAGTGTCACTCGAAGAATAGCGTGGGTCTACAGCGGGTGTTCTGTCAAGGACCCAGCATTGAGGACTTAACGGAAACGCGTGTAGCACAAGGCCGGCTGCTCGCTTATCGATAATGTGAGGCGGGCGGGGGCCTCTACTGGTGAGTTCCGCCCGAAACGAAAGGAAATATCAGCGTCTGCACTTATTACGATGAGTGCTCGATAAGCCTTGTTTTCTCGGCTGTAGCCCTTAAGTTAATGGATAGAACTAAAAGAGGTCGTTCAACCGAGAGCTTAGAAAGTTCGGCTTGCATGGAGCATGCATACATCGCTTTTTGTAGCGGCGTGTGCCGCAGATGTACACGGACTGCCAAGCAACCAAGAAAATCCCCTTTATTTCAACATGCAGTCACTTATACACACAGAGCGACCCTGGTGCCTCTGGCGGCCGGTGATCACAAACTCGAACCGAAACTAAATATACAACATATTCCCTTCCTTATAAAAACGGCTACATTGGTTAGTAATTTAGTAGTGGTAGTACGTTAGTGCTCGTTTACCGAATTATATTTACAATAACGACAACGTGCTTGTCCTAGCACTTAAAACAAAAGTATATAGAAAACAAAACAAACAAACAAAACAAGATACACTTCAATAATGTCCACATCTTCCAAACTCAACAACATTCGTGCAGAGAGTGACAAATTCATGTTCACTGCAGCACAACGAGTCCTTCTGCACTTAGTGTCCATAGCGGTCTGGGGGTCGCCTGTTCCTTGGTGGCTGTACCCTACGCTGTGGTCCCGATGCTTCAGAGAACCCACTGGCTGCAGGCGAAGTCTCTTCCGGTTCACAGCAGGTCACTGGTGGCATAGGGTGCTGCTTAGCAGCAGCCACAGCTGAAGACCCGGTTGGCGCTTCTGAAACGGGTCCGTCCATGGTAGGCGGTGAGCTGCTTTCCGTAGCGGTATCATTTGTACCATTCCTTTCACCCCACCCACAAAGGGATGCAGAAGCTTGTGGCATCCTCGACAATTTTGAAGCGTTCCACGTTTTTCCCATCATCAAGGTGAAAAGACGATTGCCCCTGCTTTCTTATCACTTTCCTTGGGCTGCTAAAAGCGAAGTCACCTTTAAATGCATTTGTAGGTCTCCGTACCCGTACAAGGTCACCAACATCCACTTTGGTTTCCCTTGCGGCCCTGCGAGCGTCTGTGTAGAGTTTACTGGATTGTTGCTTTTGCTTCACCCGCTCGCGTAGGCGGTGGAGCTCCGCACTAGGGTCAGTCGAAAATATGGCTGACGGGTACCCAACCACATCAAGCCGAGTTCTTGGCAAACGTCCATGCAGGAGAAGTGCTGGGGCAACTGCAGTTGTGGCATGTGGCGTGCAACGGTAAACGCCCAAGTATTCTGTTACCGTCTGGCGTAAGGGACGCTGCTCGAGTGTAGCTACTTGAACAAAACTTTTAAAAACTCTGTTAAACCGTTCTACTTGACCGTTTGCTTGGGGGTAGTATACGGACGAATGCCGCAAGCGGATGCCGCGATCCTGCAGAAAAGCTTGGAACTCTCGAGATGAAAACTGTGGCCCGTTATCGCAAACGATTTCTTCTGGGTAACCTTCACGTGCGAACACTGACACCAAGAAGCTTGTGACTGTGCGTGTTGTGGCTTGGTTGCAAAAATATACCTCGGGCCACTTAGAAAAGTAGTCGACCAGCGTGATTGCATATCGGCAATCGTGTGGCGCTCTCTCAAATGGGCCAACAATATCCATTCCCAGCTTTAGCCACGGTTCCTTTGGTAAGGGGACCGGGTTCAATGGTGCAGCCCTAACCTTCGAGCTTTTGTCCGCTGCCTGACATATACTACGTGTTTGGATAGCTAGCTCGACTTGCCTGTCCATGGCTGGCCACCAAAATTTTTCTCGCAGACGTGCTTTCGTTCGTACAATTCCAGGGTGGGCTTCATGAGCAGCGGTAATTATCCGCGGTGTAAGTGATGCGGGGACCACAAGGCGTTCGCCACGCAAAATCAAATTGTCCACCACTGAAAGCTCATTGCGAAGTTTGAAGAAAGGTTGAAGCTCACCCGGCAAGGATTTGTGCGTAGGCCACGACGATTCAATGTAAGCCTTGATTTGTTGCAGTGTGCAGTCTTCCGACTGGGCCTGTTCAAACTCTTCCCTGGTAATGGAAAAAGATACAAAGGCAACTGATACAGTTTCATCTGGTAAAGTCTCTTCTTCCTGAGGAGATGACGCAGGGAGACGAGAAAGCGCATCTGCTACTCGATTTTGCGAACCCTTCCGGTACTTTACTGTATAGTTGCACTGCAGTAGGCGCTCCGCCCACCGTGCTATTCGCAAAGGACGCCTTCCTGGCCTTTGTGTAGAAAGCAATGCGACCAAGGCTTGGTGGTCAGTAAGCAATGTGAAATGGCGTCCCCACAAGTAGACATGCCACTTCTCGCACGCCCAAACACACGCAAGTGCTTCACGTTCCCCTACTGAATATCTCCTTTCTGCGGATGAAAGTGCTCGAGAAGCAAAGGCGACTGTGTGCAGTTCCTCTCCATCCACCTGTTGGAGAACCGCTCCAAGCCCACAGTCAGAAGCGTCAGTGGAAACTACAACGGGAAGGGATGCATCGAACATCCGCAGGACTGTGCTGGACGCAAGTGCCTCTTTGATCTTTCGAAAACTGGAGTCTACCTCGCCAGACCAAACAAATGGTTGCCCTTTTCGAAGAAGAACACGCATCGGTTCAACCATCTCGGCAAAGTTGGGAACGAACCTAGAGTAGTATTCGACCAGTCCAAGGAACGATCGAAGGCTGGCTGCATCGGTGGGTGCCGGGGTATCCTTGATGGAAGCAACCTTTTCCTCCAGTGGAACAATACCCCTTGCTGTGATCCTGTGACCCAAAAATGAGAGTTCCTGCGTATCGAAGATACATTTCCTGTTCAACTTGAGTCCTGCCTCTTTAATGCGTCTAAGTACTGATGCAAGGTTATCTATGTGCTCCTGGCGGCCCCGTCCGAAGACTATAATATCATCTATATAGAAAAGCACGCCCTTACATCCCTGCAGGACTTTGGACATCATACTCTGAAATGCAGAGGGCGCGGAAGCCAGCCCGAAGCACTCTTAAAACAAAATAGGCCTTCGTGAGTAAGAAATGCGGTCAAATCGCGACTCGCAGGGTGAAGCATGACCTGGTGGTAAGCTGATGCGAGGTCTAGCTTAGAAAAATTTGTTGCCCCCACTAGACTATGCAATAGCTCTTCTGTATGAGGAAGGGGAAAGCTGTCTGCTACGACAGCTTTGTTTGCTTGTCGAAGGTCTACACAGAGGCGAATACCTCCCTCTTTCTTTTTAACGACCACAATGGGTGACACCCATTCAGATGCCTCCACCCTCTCTATCACGTTCATATTTTCCAATCGACGGAGCTCTTACCAATGGTCGCAGTGAGAGCGGAAGGCGCCGAAATTTTGATTGAAATGGCTGCACTGTGGATCGCGTTTTGACGTGGTGCACAAAACCTTTTGCGAGGCCAAGACCTGGATCGAAAAGAGATCCAAACTCTTCAACTAATTCCTTTGGGAGGTTAATTTCCTGCACGGCTTTTGTCGGCTCAGAGCGCTGTTCCCTTCGAGAATTAGACGTTAGCGTCGTTTCAAGGCATTGAAGAGATGACCCATCAATCTGTAGCCCGAGCGCCTTGATGGCATCAATGCCCAAGAGTGAGGTGCCTTGTTCTACAACATAGAAAAGAAGACTTGTTGTGTAAGCTTTGCACGTAACGTCAGCGAAGAAACAGCCATGAACCGGAATTGGCTGTTTTGAATAGTCTAGTAACCGAACTGTTGGGGCAAAAAGTACGTGGTCTCCAAAATGCTGCTTGAAAAGGTCCTGTGTAACAATGGAAACAGATGACCCAGAATCTACAAGGAAAGTTATGTCCGTGCGGCCAATCGAAACTGTGACGTGGACTGCGGAGCGAGCGGCCGTCGTCACAGCCAGAATGCTCAAAACTTCCTCGCTAGAAGAATTTTGGCTGTCTACCTCACGAACCGGAGCGGAGCCTCGTTTCTTGCAAACAGAGCGGAAGTGACCCATAACACCGCAATGGTGACAACGCTTGCTTTTGGCTGGACAGCGAAATGATGCCGCACTGTGCTGAGATGAACCGCAGCGATAACAACGCGATTGGCGGCTGTGTGCTTCGAGCTCTGGTCGGAATATGGTGTGCGCGTAGGCGTATTTCCACGAGTATTTATACGTCCAACAACTTCAGAAGGAAATTTTTGCAGATCATAGTACGCCTGCTCAAACTGCCTTGCCAGGAGTACCGCTCTAGCGAACGAGAGGGACGATCCTTCAAGAAGAAAACGTTCGCGCAAGCTCCGAGACGAAATACCCGCAACGAACTGGTCACGCAGCGAATCTTTCTCAACAGGAAACGAGCATGTAGCAGAAAGCTCCCGTAATGCAGTGATGTACTCATTCACTGATTCACCAACTTGTTGGACACGCCTACTAAAACGATGCCGTTCGGCAACAACATTGCTTGTTGCCGAAAAATGAGCATGCAGAGCGGCCACTGCGATATCATACGATGATACTTCAGGCCTTGCATCGCCTGAGCCCGATGCGTTATCAGTAGCAATTTGCTCACCGAGCTTGGCGTTGTCCAAAGATGGGAGGGTGTAAAATATGCGCTGACCTTCTACCCCGAGACTGAAGAAGTAGTGCCTTGCGACGATCCGGTGTGCAGTCGGAGGCACCCGAAGCAAGGAGGTAGTTCTCGAAGATGCGGAACCATTGCGGCCACGCAAGAGCAGGTTGGCCAGGCGCGGGCAGGAACGGGGCGGTGGCGCGAGTCCCGAAACACTCATGGCGCCGAAGAGCAAGCGGCGAAAGTCACGCCCCCCGAAATCGGCCAATCCTCGTCGCCAATGTTGTAGCGGCGTGTGCCGCAGATGTACACGGACTGCCAAGCAACCAAGAAAATCCCCTTTATTTCAACATGCAGTCACTTATATACACAGAGCGACCCTGGTGCCTCTGGCGGCCGGTGATCACAAACTCGAACCGAAACTAAATATACAACAGTTCCCACCAGAAGGGATCGTCTTCCGCCATCAATATTGCTTGTTCTAAGCACATTTACAATGCTCGTTCCGAGCGGTAACAACCTCACTGCGTAGATCATTAAAACTGTTTTTGTTTTTCACCAGCACCACCTTCCATGGCGCCATTGTACAGTTAGCTTTCCGATGCCTGCGAAACAGCATGTTTATTGAATATAATATTCGCGTTAGGTGTGTTAGAAATCTATTTCTTGCACTTCACAGTGGGCATCGCGATAGCAGTCGTACGGGGGGGAGAGGTCCGAATTATTTTCAGCGTGCAGCTTCTACCTTCTGCGATCAGTGCAGCAAGGCTGAGCGACGCCAATTCGCTGCAATGCCTGCCCCCGCGAATGTATCTGCAGTCGCCAGGGCCGTGTCCGATGTCACATAGATAAGTAAAAAAATAAAACTAGTTGACAGGGAGGAAGGAGAGAGAGAGAGAAGAGGGTGGGAGGTTAGGCAGAGGAAAGCTATACATTAGCAGCCGTGTCTAGCATGCTTATGTCGATAGAGGCGGGGTGTAAACAGCCCTGTGTGCTGTTGGTGCATTTTGAATAATCTGATGAAGTGTAAATTAATCATCAGCCTTCTCCGACGGTGTACACTATGTCCACGTGCAGCATGGAATATTAAACGTACCATACCATATACCATATACCATATACCATACCATACCATACCATACCATACCATACCATACCATACCATACCATACCATACCATACCATACCATACCATACCATACCATACCATACCATACCATACCACAACAGCGCTTCGTTTGGCTACCTTGCACGTGGGATAAGAAAGAGGGGCGTAACAAAAAATGGGAAGAGGCGGTTTAAGCCTTGATGAACGGTCAGAGAGGAAAGCTACTTGAAATGATGGTTTGCTTTGTTTGGTTTGTGGGGTAAACGTCTCGGAGCGACTCAGGCTATGAGAGACACCGTAGGTGGGAGGCTCCGGAAATTTTGGCCACCTGGGGATTTTTAACATGCGCTGACATCGTACAACACACGGACGCCACTCCGTTTCGCCTACATCGAAACTCATCCGCCGAAGATGTTTATTTTCGTGGGAGCAGCCGCCACACAGGGTGAGGTGGCTGCTCCCGGCCCCTCGGGGCTGTGTACCAACCTAGGAGCCTTCGTCCTTTATGGAGGAGGCTTCTCACCACCGGCGTTTCTGTGCGTGTTGCGCGTGCCGTCATTGCACTCGCCGCCGCTTCGGTGGCGGACTACGACTGATGCGGCGCGCCTGTTTTTCTTTCTTTCTTTCTTTCTTTCTTTCTTTCTTTCTTTCTTTCTTTCTTTCTTTCTTTCTTTCTTTCTTTCTTTCTTTCTTTCTTTCTTTCTTATATTTTTTTCAATTCTCCTCTATGCTCGCGAGGCAGCGGTGATGGTTCAGCTAGAGCCAGTTGACAGGCACGTATACTACATATTTTTCTCCTGCGCTCTTGCCAACAACCTATGTGACACGTTGTTGTGGCTGTAGGAAGAAGGAAAAGAAGTGTAAATTAATCATCAGCCTTCTCCGACGGGCCTGCTACTGGCTTTGTAGCTGAGCCACCTCGGCTGCTTCGTGCAGCCAGAAGAGTAAATAGAGAAGAAAAAGAAGAGGGAGAGAAAGCCGCGCGCCGCAACAACAGCCGCCGTCCACCACCCAAGCGGTGGCGGGTGCAATGACAGCCTACAACAGATAAAAATATGGTGGCAGGCTGGCCCCCGCCGCACGCGGCGTTGACCTGCCAATCCCTGTCCCGTAGGACTAGGAACAACAGGGAGTTGGAGGGTGGCTGGTCCTGGCCCTGATGTAGCTGGCATAGGTAGGTCACCGCTGCTTGCGGCGGAGGCTAGCCTGCCACCGATTTTTATCTGTTGTAGGCCGTCATTGCACCTGCCACCGCTTCGGTGGTGGACGACGGCTGTTACGGCGCGCGTCTTTCTCTCCCTCTTCTTTTTTTTCTTCTCTACTTCTGTCTGCACGAGGCAGCGGAGTTGGCTCTGCTACAGAGCCAGTAGCAGGCTCGCGCATTTTCTTTTCCTTCTTCCTACGGCCACAACCAGGAACAGCCACCCTTATCTACCTCATGTGACACGTTTCGATGGAGATGAAACGCAAAAACGCTCGTCCGTGTGCTGTGCGGGTGGTCGGAACTATTCTACAGCCCTCCATTACGTTACCTGTTCTTTCTGTTTCACCTTCTCCCTATCCAGAAAGTGTGACAGATACGCGCCTTTCCTTTTCTTAAAACCAATATTTATTTTCATAATCGGACGTGATGGCTTCTTCCCGCTATTGTCGCAGACCCCGAGGACGAGCCGAACCTGCTGACGGTGCGCAAGCCGCTGCACTTCCACGGTCCGGACGAGACGCCTCCCGCGTGGCTGACGCAGCTACACGAGCGGGTCTTGGAGGCGCAGGGCTACGTGGTGCTGTGCCCCGAGTACAACCGGTGCATCGCGCCCGCGCTAGGGAGTGCCATGGACCAGTTCCCGCCGGACTCGTACCGCCACAAGCCGTGCGCCATCGTCGCCTATACTATCGGTGCGTCGTGTACGGCTGACGATCGGTCACGCGGTCGCGTCCCATCCTCTTCACGCACTTATTTCCTTTCGTTACCTTGCTCACCGAATTGTGCGGTGATCTTTTCAGATCACGTGACTCGAACTGGTGCCACGATGGCTGATGGTACCATATAGTTTGAGGGGCCAATTGTGCGCATGCGCAGGCGGCCTTGGGGCCCTGTTCGGGCGAACATGTGCCACTGCGCCGAAGCAGTTTTAATCTCGCACGAGCGAACCACTGCAGAAAATAGCGCTATGCTAAAATCGCATAAAGATATGAGCCCCGTGCACGACCGATCGAGCTAGTCATGGGGAATGATCAGAAAGTTTTTCCTTCGAACTTGCGTTTTGTGATTATCGTGGCCATGTCTACTTTGATGACAGTTGCGATTTTACAGCTCTCGTTCAGCGACCAGTCACGAAACACTCCTCACAGAAGACGTCTGATCGCTTATTTGGGCTCATGGAGAATGGCAGACTGTGACATTGGTGCGCGCGGTCGATTCGATCAGTAACTGTATGCGGTATCCGTAATGTTCAAGTCTGAAGGAAGCCTTGAAGAATCCCATAAGCAAAAGGTGCGAAAATATCGCAAAAGGTAAAAGACTTGCGCAAAAAGTAGATGAAGAAAGAGACGTGACAACAAGACAGAGCGCAAACTTCCAACTGGTTTTATTTAGGAAACGGTACCTACTTATATAGACAAGTGAAATCATATCATATTGATCAAGAGTAAACACGTGAGCACACAACCAGCGAAGATCATCTACCAAGCAGGGCAAAAAATGACTTAAATCTCATCAGATTATCACTGAGGCAAAAAAAATGTTTGCTGTGTAAGAAGGCTGAATGATGTAAGCGAGGTATACCAGCAAACGCAGACAGATACACACACATGAAAGACTGCGCGCGCGCAAACAACACACACACGCACACACAGAGATACACACACAAACACACAAGCACACGTAAAATCTTAACAACACATTTCTATGGCTAAGCCAAGTCAGACCTAAAAACAAAGTAAAAACAGGCAGTCGCAAACTAAAACCGATAAAACAGCCAAATGGCCGTAAACCTAAGTGAATAAAATCAATTTTCTAGGCAAAAGCCGCGTCAGTCATAAAAATCAACAAACAAGAAGAATTGTTGAGTTCTAGGCAAAAGCCGCGTCAGTCATAAAAATCAACAACAAACAAGAAGCAGTGTAACAGCAAGTAACACAGCAAATCACACATGTCCCAAAAAGGCTAGCTCCTTATCTAGGAGTGTCAAAGAGGTTGAACTAATACATTTTTCACCGTTATTCGTTATTAAAAAGGCCTCAATGATCTCTCTCTGCACTTTGGTTTTGCTACGTGCGAGAATTACAGTGCCCTCATACACAGGTTTGCATTTATGGCAGACAATATGGTCATACAGGTTGCCAGTTTTATAGCTTTCCACATTCCTCTTATGTTCAATGATTCGGTCATTCACACATCTACCCGTTTGTCCAATGTATAGGCACCCACAAGTGAGAGGCAGGCTGTACACAACATTGGTGGAACATTCAATGAACCTGGTGCCATGCTTCTTTTCACATCGCTCGCGTTTCTTGGCCAGAACGGTACAGACGCTTGACAGCTTAGTAGGCGCGGAAAAGAGAACAGTCACATCATTCCTGTTGCCAATCTTCTTCAGGTTATGGGAAATTTTGTGCAGATAAGGGATGACTTGAACCTGATGTCTTGGCCGAGGCACAGTCGAGGCTTTCTTACTGTCATTCCTTTGTGCTTTATGCAGTAGACTTGCTGTTACACTGTGGATTACGTTGGCGGGATACCCTGCTTTTTCAAGACGATTGATCTGGATGGTGACGCTGCTTTTCAGGTTGTGTGAACAGCTTCTGGCAAGTGCGGCTTGAAGAAGACCAGCTATAATCCCACGTTTGATTAGCTTCGAATGGGCGCTTTCATAGGCCAATAAGCTTTTCTTGCTGCGTGGATTGTATTTGAAACAAGGGCCGCATCCGGAATCGCTGAAGGTAATAAGCAAATCAAGGAACTGAATCTCCTGACAATGTGGTAATTCCCAGGTGAACTTGAGGCCTTTTGCTTCGGCAGTGAACAGCCCTACAATTCTGGCGACAAGGGCATCCAAGTCGCATCCAGGCGTCGCTTGAAGTATGATAAGGTAGTCATCCACATACCTCAGAACTTTCAGAACACCCATGCCTGTCAGGAAGTCACACATTCGTCGGTCCACGGCAGACAAGTAGATGTCACAAAGCACCGGTGCCACAGAAGAACCTATGCATATCCCTTCTTTTTGGACAAAGAATTTTTTGTTAAAGAATACTGCTGTGGAATTGAGATAAAACTCAAGCAGGGTGATGAAGTTGTCAGTGCTTAGCCCTGATGAGCTCTGGAAGTTGATTTCACTAGAGCACTCAATCTTCTCCCGGACAGTTTCAAGGAGCCTTCCTTGTGGAACAGAATAATAAAGATCTTCCACGTCTACGGAAAAGGCTGTCTTTGCCGATTTCAGGCTTTGAAGAGCTTCTACTGCGTCAGTAGAACTTTTAACCAAGAAGGGATCCTCAAGTGGCAGGGACTTAAGCTGCTGCTGCAGGAACTTACTTACTGCGGCTTGCCAGGTTCCTTTTTCCGACACGATGGTCCTCAGTGGGCATTCAGGCTTGTGTGTTTTGCCTGAAAAGAATACTTCTAAGAAGTGATTCTTGGATTTTTCGCCGACTTTCTTAACTTTCTCAAGGGAAAGATCCTGCAGCAACTGCACAGCAATAGATTTCTGCTTTTTGGAGCGAAATTTAACCTCTTTGAAATTCTTTCCTAATGCTTCAAGTGCTTTTTCTTTAAAAAGCGTTTCAGGCATGACCACAAAGCCCCCTTCTTTATCAGCCTGTAGTGCGGTGGCTCCGCAACGCTGTATTGCCTTAGCTATCTTCATAATGGGAGGCTTCCTTCCCTGGAGTGCGTCCACTGTTCGTAGCAAGCAGTCAACGCCGTCGCCAATCACTCTCACCTTGTTAGCTTCTTTGGCTCCTGCTGCAACGGTCCGTACAAGTTCCAGTAATTGGGGTCTGCTGGTCATTGGTTCGTAACTGAACTTCGGTCCTTTTTGCAGCGTTCTTCTGACGTCATCAGGTAGCCGCACCTCTCCCAGAACGACGAGGGTGTCCGACGTAGCACGCCTACTTTTTTCTTGTCGAGGCAAATTGCAGACAATGCGGCGCCACTGAAACTCTGTTGACTGGGCTATCAGCTTCTTGAATTCGGCGAGACGGCGAGCTTGTCTTGTTGGATGACTGTGTTCACTAACATATATCTTTAGCCATTCTTCCAGCAGTCGAACTTGGTGCCAATACTCAGATTTGAGGATTTTGCAGATCCGTCTTAAGTGACCCCACGAAGGATTAACGTGTCCGAATAAATGTCGAACCTCCAGTGGCGCCATTTTCCTTCCGAGACAAAACGTGATGTACCTTGCTTGGCAGACGGTGCTGGAAATGAGTCTTACGCACGTAGTAGTCGGATCGGTGGTCTTCTCAGTAGATAGGATAGAGCCCAATGTAGGAGAAATCAATTCAATAAGTACTTTCTTCTGGGCGAGTTGGTTCATATTAGCAAAAGGTAAAAGACTTGCGCAAAAAGTAGATGAAGAAAGAGACGTGACAACAAGACAGAGCGCAAACTTCCAACTGGTTTTATTTAGGAAACGGTACCTACTTATATAGACAAGTGAAATCATATCATATTGATCAAGAGTAAACACGTGAGCACACAACCAGCGAAGATCATCTACCAAGCAGGGCAAAAAATGACTTAAATCTCATCAGATTATCACTGAGACCAAAAAAATGTTTGCTGTGCAAGAAGGCTGAATGATGTAAGCGAGGTATACCAGCAAACGCAGACAGATACACACACATGCAAGACTGCGCGCGCGCAAACAACACACACACGCACACACAGAGATACACACACAAACACACAAACAGACAAGCACACGTAAAATCTTAACAACACATTTCTATGGCTAAGCCAAGTCAGACCTAAAAACAAAGTAAAAACAGGCAGTCGCAAACTAAAACCGATAAAACAGCCAAATGGCTGAAAACCTAAGTGAATAAAATCAATTTTCTAGGCAAAAGCCGCGTCAGTCATAAAAATCAACAACAAACAAGAAGAATTGTTGAGTTCTAGGCAAAAGCCGCGTCAGTCATAAAAATCAACAACAAAAACCAGTTGGAAGTTTGCGCTCTCTCTTGTTGTCACGTCTCTTTCTTCATCTACTTTTTGCGCAAGTCTTTTACCTTTTGCTAATATGAACCAACTCGCCCAGAAGAAAGTACTTATTGAAAATATCGCATGCCGAAAAGTGCGCTTCTGTTGTCCGCGTGCTAGCATTACACATAAGCAACGAAGGAATACATAGCTCTTACAAATAGCTTTGCGCTGGGGCTGGTGCTGTTTGTAACTCATCATAATTATCATTACCATCTCGATAACGTCTACAGCAAGTCTAAGCCCTGTTCCCATTAATAACCAACCAGCCATGTCCCGAGCCAGCTGCCTTATTTTCTACATCATATGACCCCCTAACGGCTCCTATAGCTACTACGTTTCATTTTGACGCACCAACAGTTAATCCACAGCATAACTCGTCAACCCATTTATGTTTCCTCCATCTTATAGCTTTTGCATTGCTCACGTGGCATGCATCCCTTTTCTCTGAGCCTCATTTGCTCTTTCTCGCTATAATTTCTATTTGCAAGGCTCCTTCTGCTGTTGTAAAGTAAATGTCAATCATTTTCGCTAGCTTTTTTTTTTTTTCTTTAGCGCCAAAACATATGCTAAGTTGGCCTTCAATATCTGCACTCTTGTTACCATCGAAATTCGTACCATACTGGAGAGAATAGCCGTACTCCCTTCCTTCGTGCGCAGGTGTCGGAGCTGGGCTCGCAGCCGCCATGCAACTCCGTAGCTTCCTAGGAGAGCTCGGCATGGTCACGGTGCCCTTCATCAGCCTCAACGCCAAGATCCAGAACCTGCTCTCGGAAGACGGGAGCGCTACTGACGACGGCTTCTCCGAGCGCATGGCCAAGCTCTTCGGCGAGCTGGAGTGGTACGGGGCGGCCCTCACCAACCACAAGGAAGCCTGCGGGCCGCCCTAAGGCGTCCATTGAATGCCGCAGTATAGGGACTTCGCTGAAGGAGGACACAATGGCGCGTTACTCTGGCTGGCATTCAATGGAGCCAGGACAAAGGAGCCCGCACTTCTTAGTGAAAGTTAATACGCGAGCACATAGCGGCCACCACCTTTCGACGGGGGGGGGGGGGGGGGGGGGGCGCAGCGTGTATGATTTAGGTCTCAGATGGTAGTCTTTGTTATTTCGCACTAATACATAAAAAACTTATTGCTTGCACCATATCGCTTTAATAAACCAGATAACATATTTGGAATGACTCAGATTGTTGTATACATTATATGCGGCTGGCAATTGCTGAGAATTGATTTCTTCGTGGAACTAATAAATAAACTTGTTGCAAAGTGCAAGCAGGTGTGATTATTTGTACTTATATCCCGCCATAAAATGTCTATGCGTGTCAAGGAGCTCGTACCTGAGTCGAGAAAGAGGTTTGAACGTTTTCTTTTTTTTGTTTTGTTTTTATTTGCTGCGTTACGAAGACAGCCATTAATTGCCCTGAAGTCTGTACCCATCTTAGCATTCTGGGAGTTCGAATTTTACACTGGATGATTCCGAAGTATTTTAACGTTTGTGCGATGAGAAGTTTGCTTTCAGATGTCATTCGCGTAAAAAAAAAAAAGTATACGCCAAACGTACAATATATTCTCCCTGAGCTGGCGTATTCATTTCTTAAATCATTAGCGCTTGGTTGCAAAGTGTTTGTTGCTCCCGTATACTTGACATCATCCATGGTCGAGTTTATTGCTTGAACTATACTGCATTTCACTCCATTATTCCTTCGTGTTCATACTGGCTATCTCAGCGTATTCGTTCCGATTCAAGAACATTCGCTTTGCGTTGAATAATTGCTGCCTAATTCGCTTAGAACTGAAAACTCACTGTTAGCGTATTACTGCTGCCTTGTTATAAATCTGGGGGATTCTGCAAATTTACCCTTTCATGAACAGTGAATCATCCGCTTACGACCACCGCATGTCGTATTAAATGTGTACGTTACTTACAGGTCGCAATGACAGTTATATATTCTAAATCGAAACGCATTGGTATGCGGGATGAACTCTGACCTTCCTTTGACGATGCTTCAGATTCATATAGACTAGGCTTGCACAAATACTGTACTATATTCGACATAGTGCGCGCAGTAACATCTATCAATTATTTTTAATCGCGGATGAAGGATGGGTGGATGAACGGCGGATGGAGACGGTAGGCAAAAACGACACTTGGATTGCGGTGGTCGGTAATTAACCACAAGCAAGCCTGCCATGATTCCCCTCTCGCGACAAGGACCAAATTCTGTAAGAATCAAGAGTTTCAAGAGAGCAGATTACAATTGCTACATCTGTATTTCATTCGAATTATAAGCTGATCAATTTGTACTGCGCCGGCACATGCCCATGGGGATATGAAAACAGGTCGCCTTTTGGGACTTCTGGCCACGAGTCGCTTTGACTGAAAATATGACGTAATGTGCACTCAACTCGAATGTTCGCCATACCGAATACGGCGCACGTTATACCGGTTGCCAGTGCAACGAAAAGCATTTCCATGGCTGGGCAGCAGTTTATACGGCACAAGTCCACAGAAACACCGAGTGGCTGCGTGTCCTCGACCGAATCAGCCGTGTTACGATAAGCACCCACGGAACACCCCGAACCACGATCACTTTTTCTTCCTCCTGCGCTTCTTCCTGCGCTTTTTGCTCTTGCTAGATTTAGATTTGCTCCTGCGTCTGCGCTTTTTCTTCTTCTTCTTCTTGCTCGACTTCTTTGACTTCTTCTTCCTCCTCTTTTTCTTCTTCTTGGAACTGGTCTTAGACTTCTTTTTCTTAGATTTCTTTTTCTTCTTTTTCTTTTTCGAACTCCCCTTGGACTTTGCCGATTTTTTGCTGCCGGCGGTGCTGGACGAACTGGCAGTCGTGGTAGCACTGCCTGACGCTGCGGTTGTTGGCGTCGCTGTCCCTGAAGGCGTCGCTGAGCCAGACGTCGACGCAGTTGTCGTCGTGCCTGCTGCCGATGTCGTCGCACTGGGTGACGACGACAGGAAAGAACTCGTGCGGCTGGCCGACGAACGGACGAAAGACGGCAGGGATGGCAGCCGCGACAGCGCCGTGTATATGGTTGTCTTGGAAGGCGCGCCAAGCTTCTTGCCAGATGACTTGCGCCAATTGCCGATTTCACGCGCTAATTGCGTTTCGACGCCGATTAGCCTCCGGATCTTGTCTTCGGCGTTTGCTAGACCCTGGAAGTATTGATCATCCGTGGCGAAGTCCGACTGGCGATACAGTGCTAACTCGTTGGCTAACTGTGCCTCGAGGTCAATCAGCTCCCAGAGTTTACTCTCGGCTGCAAAGATATTCTTCACGTAGTCGTCCCCTTTGAGCCCGCTTTGCTGTATTGCCCTGCGGGCTTCTATTACTTCTCTGGATACCCGAATGACGTTCTGGATGAGGGTGCGAATCCGGTTACCCATCTGCAGCACTCTGATGTCACGGGCTTCGTTGCGCATTCTCTGGTCGGCGCCTTCTGTGAGGTTACAGAGGCTCCGGCAGAGCCAGCCCCAGAGAGAAGGCAGCTCGTCCTGGTCCGACCCCCTTGACCGGCTCCTCCTGTCCCAGCTGCGCCGCCTTCTTGTCCTGAACGTCGGTTCGCCCATTCCATCGTCATCTTCGTCAGAATCGTCATCCCGCCAATGGTCCGGAAATCCCCTCGATCTTCTTCGTCTGGAGAAGCGTCGCCTGCGCCGACGTGTCGGAGTTGTCCGCGTCATGTAGTCGTCGTCATCGTCGTCGTCGTCGAAAGACCTGGACCGCCGCCGCCTTGCCCTGCTTCTCGTAGGCGAGCTGAGCGTGGTGTACATGTCGTCGATAGACTTGGCGAGGCGTTCCATGCTGGCATGGAGAATTCTCTTGTTAACATCACTGCGGCCGGAAGAGGAGGAGCGGGATCGACGGACGATGACCGGCGTCATTGCACCAGCCGAGGCCATTGGCATAGGCGTTGAGACTTGCATTGCAGTTGCCCCACCGTTTATCGGACTCGCAGCCATTGGCACAGGACTAGCTGCCACGGCCACGGGAGTAGGTGCTGCTACTGTCACCGGCGCGGCGGGTGCTGGTGAGGCTGCTTCTTCTGCTCTGTTGACGACGATCGTGGTCTTCGATATAACGGGTGGGCACGACCGACGCCCGAATGCGGGGGCATACTCAGGGTCGTCTTCCATCGGTATGGCAGAAATGCCAATTTCATGTTGCGGTCTCACGCGACCGTCCAGGCAGTTCAGCCCCTGTTGAAGCATAGCTAAAGGGACTACAGGTACGTAGTTTGGCTTCATCAGTTCATATCCAGCGGGTGGAGAATGCGCAGGTGAATTTCGAGTGGGCTCGAACAGCGGTTCTTCGCATGTGTAGTGATTGTACTCCTCCTTTACAACAGTTTGGTCGTCAGACATGACGGCCGCGTCCATGTATTTCAGCGCTTCCGGTGGATCTATCAATGTCGACTTGTCGGCATACGTTTTAGTCTCCTTCCTTTCCCATATAACTTCAGGTTTTACGTCCAGCGGAGGGCAACCATAGTTTAGCTGAGGATGAGAGTAGGTATACTGCTCGTTTGCGCATACAGTTTGCGACACAGATCCTACAGGTGCTGACGTCATGCAGCCGTAGCCAAGACACTGCTGATACGCCGGACATGTGTGAACTGGACAAGTCGTGGTGTTAGTTAACGACGGCGACTGCACTGCACCAGCAAACTCTTGCTCAAGAACGATTGTCTTTTTCTTGTCTCCCCGTTTCTCAAGTTTGTCAACCTCTTTTCCTAAATCGAGCTCTGAAAGTTTGCCACCAGGTCCTACGAACTCCACAATGATCTTACGGTCTTTCTTCGATTTTTCTCCCTCAGGACGCTTCCTCACGTGTTCAAATGTTCGCCGCACTTCCTCGAAGCCTCCCGTCGGCATACCGCCTTCGCCAAGGATCTCGTCGATCAGCTTCATCTTGAGGCGGTTGAGCTTACGCAGGTTGGCCTTAATCTCCTCCGCCATGCTTGAACGTGAGCCCACAGGTTGGCACTGGAGTGCTGTTCGCGTTGCCTCGAGTTGGGAGAGCAAGCGCATCTTGTTGTCCAAATCCATTGCAACAGGACCAAACGCGCTATGGGGGGTCTGCGCACCGGGAAGCTCGGATGGCATTGGCCCGTAGAAGCCACCAGGCATCATGGGCGGCATTGGTGAAACAGGTGCAGACATCGGTGGTATTGGCGACAAGGGCGGCACCATGGGTGGAAAAGGAGACATCGGTGAATACGGTGTCATCATCGGAGGAAATTGTGCTGCCGCAGCCAAAAGGTGCTGCTGCTGTGCGATCACGTCATGATGCGGCACGCCGTAGGCGACCTGTGCCACATTTTCGGCGGCGGCCTTTTCGATTTCGGCGAGGTGCAAGAGCTGCTGCTTAGCTAGCATCTGGGGTGTCAAGTTCGGGTCTGTCAAGCTTACGCTTACTTTGGGAAGGCGCTGATCGAAGTCCTGCTGCTGCTTCTTAATCTTATCCAGCAAATCTTTTTTCTTCTTCTCCTCGGCCCGCTTGGCCTCCTCTTTTTTGTCGAGTTCGTCGCGAATCTTGACCATGTCCTCGAGGCTGTCGCCGGGCCCCAGCATCTTGGCCAGGTGGAACTCGTCGTCACCCACCTTCTTGAAGCGCCGCAGCCCCTCGACGCGCTTATCATGGTTTCTTGCGTTGGCCAGCTGGTCGAAGTAGTGTATCTTGAGGTCGATAAACTCCTTCAGCTTGTCCTTGGAGAGGTTCCTGGTGGCGAGCGCGATCTCGTCCTCGCTGAGTCGCTTGAACGTCTCCAAGCCAAGCCTGCGGTCGTCCTCTTTGTCTGTGCCCATCATCCGGTCCCACACGAGTACCTTGCGGTCCATGATGTCCCGGAGCTTCTTGCGTTCGATGTCTCTCTCGGTGGGCGGCGAGATGTCAGTCAGCGGGGCCTCGGCGGGAGGAGGCGGTGGTGCGGGCCCTCGAAGACCTCCTCGGCCGGGGGAGGCACCCCCTCCGCGGCCGGGGCTAGCCCGGCCCGGGGCGCCCCCCCGGCCTCCCCTGCCGGGTGGCAAGGCCGGCGCTGAGCGGCCCGCCCCCTTCTTGGACATGGCGGCCGCTCAGCGGCTTCTTCCGCGGTCCATGCGATGCCGCGTAAACACACGGCTGGCCACGGGCGCCAGCAGGCGCCGCGAAGGCTTATTCCATTAAGCTATCGGCCAGAACGGCCGTAGGCGCTGCGCGGGCATTGCGAGCGCCCCCTGCCATATGCGGTACTTTTTTCTTTTCGTCGCTCATGGCGATGGCGCTGCCGCGAAGCAGCCGTGCGTGTTGGGTAAGACTCCCGGGCGAACACACATACTGCAAACATTAAATTTGTTGCACATTTTTATGGGAGAGCTGGTTTCGAAAGCTACGCAGCAATGGCGCTAGAATAGAACTGCCTGCAAGCAGCTTTCATATTTCCATAACATATAACATTTCACAACATATTTTTTTTAGTCCTGCTCAGTGCAGTCAAGGGATCAAGGATGCTCAAGGGAACTAGACCATGGACCTGAAGCAGTAAAAACTGGAAATGATTCGATGTTAAATTTTGTTTTGTAAATCCGCCAGAATTTCTGACGTTTCATTTCAGTTTGCGGGGAATTCTTTCAGTGGATATCATTTCCTGATATGAATTACATCATAATTCTCTATGATATGAAGTAGCATTTCTGAGGGGTCAAAGACCACTTTGTATTTATCTTGCCCTTCTTTTGGGGCAAGCATTCTATTTGCGAGTAAGTTTGGGTTGATTCAAGTTATGTAAGAGTTTAACGTCCCAAAGCGATTCTGGCTATGAGAGACACCTTAGTGGAGGGCTCCGGAAATTTCGACCACCTGGGGTTCTTCAACTTGCACTGACATCGCACAGCCCACGGGCTCCTAGCTTTTCTCCTCCATCGAAAAGCGGCCGCCGTGGCCGGGATTCGATCCCGCATCCTCGGGCACAGCAGTCGAGTGCCCTAACTACTTACAAATAAGCCACTTACCAATAAGTGGCGCACAATTCGCATTAACTGCTGGTAATGCACTTATAACTTTACATGCAGGGAGAAATCGCCAAGAAGTGAACAATGTAAAAACGTTGAAACCGCACGACCTTGAAATTTGATTTCGAAAGATAGTCTGCCCCTTATTGCCTAGCGGCGCCATTCTCATCAAGGGGTATGTTGTTCTCCCAGGCAGAAGTGCATGCATTTGGCGTCACAAACCTCGACCTCACTGCTACCACAAATAAAATTTCCTATTGAGGACTCCTTAGGCGACCTCTTCACAATTTTCCAGAGGGCGCCAGTGACCTCACTCAACCTCACCTCAAACTCATAAGGTTGAGGTCGGATGTCAGACTCAACAAATATTTAGTAAATTGCACATCTACAAAACAATTTTAATTAAAATGCGCCTGTCGACAAAACCCATACGATTGAATATGACAAGCTGTCGGGCTAGTTGGTTTCGCGTCATACTGGTTAACATCGCGTATAATTGACAGTGATGGAATACGTTCGTGTCGTCGTGCTTTGTGTCCCATCTCTGTGCATTATGTGCTATTGACCAATATGAGAATAGTCAGCCAGCCAAATTAATGAAAGTGTCTTTCTGCCGTTTACGGCGTAATTTTAGTTAAGGTTGTGTGAAAGATTGCTTTGCTTAAATAGAGGTAGAAATTAAAAAAAAAGGCGAGACAACGTTGCTGAATGGAACCGGAGGCGCATTGTTTGCCGTCACGCGGCGCTTCCCCCGACATTTCTATCCTGTGCTTATTTAGGTAATTGAGTAAGAATAATGACGCATTTTATAAATAATCTATGACGCAATGCTTTTCAGTAATCTGAATAAAGGATTAAAAAAAAAAGACAGATCCGTTTTTTTTTTCTTAGCAAAGTAGCTCCTGAAATTTCAGATTTGACAATATTTCGTTTGGTCACGTAATAAGCTCATTACAACAAGAAATATGGATTCCCCGACCAAATGTTTGGGTCAAAACAAGACGCTGATAGGGTGAACAGGACTTCGGTAGGGGAGCCGAAACGTGTTGCTTTGACCAAAACCTTTGGTAGGCGAATCCATTCTAAAAATGATTGTACCACTTCCATGGTCCTGTAATTTGGCACTTAAAGAAAGCCAACGAAACACAGAATACCATATGATGACGTGCCCACTTCGTTCATGTCAAGCGTGGTTGGCAACACTGCAATAGGGAAGCGCTAGAGCGCACTCACTTTTTTTTTTCCTAGTTCGCGGGCTTTCTTACATTTCCAAAAAAAAAAAAAAAAAGAACTACGGTGGGGATACGTTGGTATGGCAAAAATTCAATCGGCTGTTCCAATTAACGCACTCTACTATCTAACTAATCATATTTTACACTGATGGAAATAATGACATGCATATTTGATCTAAACTTATTATCTAATCAATTATTAAAATTAAAATCAAGCATTAAAAGCCCTATTGTCAAAGAAAAGGCGGCGTTCGAATAAATAGTTTGGGCATTTTCTACCATTCCAGGTGGGTGCTTGAATTAAGGAACGACGTGCTACCTGTCATGATCGGCCCAAGAGAATCTAGCTAAATGTATAAAGTACAGCAGATCATATGCAAGGCTGCTGGTTAGCCGGCTCCAGCCATGAGAGAAAATGACAGAAATAAAGAATAACGAATAACAAAGAAAATTCAAAGAGTGGTTAGTTAAGGTTGAAGAGACACATGCTGGTGCGGTCCAAACCTAGCAGTCGCCCGCGGCATCCAATCTTTAAAAAATGGGGACAACTGAACCTCAGTTAGCGGTGGTGTGTTTTTTGAACTCTGGTTCAGAAGAAGTGTTCGTCAAATTAAGCTTTGGCACTGCGAAAAGCCTCGGCCTTAAGAGTCGACCTTATCGAAATACGACCTCACTGAACCTGAAGCTTGCGCATGAGGTTGAAATTTGATTTTCTGGCCTTACTCAAAAAATTTTCAACTGTGGCCAACATCCTAGACCTCCACTCGCTTCGTTAGTTTTAAGGTCATTTTGCGGTTGAGGTCGACATCAAGAGGTTGCCCACCTCTGTTCCGAAGTCCGTAGTGGAAATAACATACCCACCATGACGCAGGTGGTGTGGAGGAAACCTCAGGCCGATACCTAATTCCTAGTTTTCTTGACTCAGAAATTAGCCCAAACTGTCGCTTCTGCGGCGAAACAGCAACATTGAATGCTGGGTCCATCTACCTCCTATACAGCCCATACTTCAGGCTGATTCCTCACTTGATACATATGATAGAGTAAATTTCAGCGACACATCCAAACCTGGCCTCGGAAGCACTCGCTGACCACCTTCCCTGCCCCCACCTTGTACTTTGCCAATAAAGTTGTACTTAGCGAGGGGGCGGGACATCATGTAACTTTCGTGTTGGCGACAGCGATGGAACTGTCGCTTAACCGTCGTGGTAGCCTCAAGATCGCACTTTTTTCGCGGAGCTTATGCAAGATGTTACCATCACTGCAAGTTCGCGTGATGCTCAGCAGCGCTTCTTCATCAAAATAGAATAAAAAAAGAAGACATTCGCTCCTTTCAGTCGCAGCCATCTCGACTCCGCTCCGTTTACACATCCACGCAGCAACAGGTCGACCTTGAGGTCCATCACGCATTTTTTTCACTGGGGAGACTGCTTGACCAAGTAGATAACCTATGCGGGTAAGGAGAGAACAGTGGCGGCAACAACACACAACGCAGGCAAACTTTGATCACGCGTAGAAGAGCCATTCCTCAAAGCACACAACTGCGACACTTTTAATCCACGCGCCCGGATTTTCTCACTTTGTAAATATTCTCCTATGCCTGAGAGTAATTACACCTACTTTTATTAGCTAGTTAGCTGGAGCGTCCATATAGATAATACTGACGCTCTTTGGTTAAAATCGAATTGTGAAATTCTAATTCGGCGTATACTTTTATCTTTTGATGCCTAAATATCAAATTTCTACATATAATACGGCCGCGTTGAGATGCTATCTATTGATAAGCTAGAGCTAGATTTTTTTTTCTTTTCTTTTTTTTTTTTTTTTTTTTTGCTGTAGAAGATGGAAATGGTGAAATCATATCGTGCGGTTGTTTTTAAAAATAATTCACGGTACTCTTGAGCACACTCCTATAATAAGCGTACGGCATGAGAGTTTGAATTAACGCTCCCCGTCAGAGGAAGGCTGCCTGGCCGATTCCTCTGCTAGATTATGCACCACGTTGTAGAGGTCATGGGTAATTAGGGGCCAACGAAGGCTTTAGGCAAGGTTATATTTGCACATAGAACAACCATTATGATTTTGCTCCCCGTACAACGATGAAATACTTCAACAATAGGGCTAAATATATTAATACGAGTTTTTAATGAAGAATGTACACCACTGTGTGCATATGTCGAATATAATTTTTTGGCGGAGAACATGTGTGAAGGAATACATGACGCGATTCTTCACGCGTCTGCAACAACAGGTGCTGTGCATATAGCACGTCTCTCATATGAACATGCACTGCCTCTGAGCCTCGCGGCGCTTCTGCGCTTAAGCTAGCTAAATTTTTCTTGCACTGAGCGAACTCGCTTCGCTCGCTGTGGCCTGAGCGCAGATTCTTTTTATGCTGGCAGCAGGCATTATTTGTTATCGTGGTGACGCACACGTCTGCACACGCGTCCTTGAAAGCGCCTGCGGTAAAGCTCTTTCCTTTTTTTTTTTAGTTTTATATACGTTAATGCTACGCCGGCGCGCTATTTATTCTTTTCCTTCCTGTATTCTTTCTCTCTTATGTTCATTGTTGGTACTGCTGCCTTCCCTCACGAAGGGTGCCTTCTGCGCTCTTTGCTGGTAGTCTCTGGGTGGTCCACCTTTCTCTATGACATTTGACTTTTCTGTCTAATATTGGACGGCGTGAATAAAAGGAGGTAATTATAAGTTAGTATACTGAGAATCACATTACACCACTCAGTAAAAAAGTAAGAAAGCCTCTCTGGCCATGACATATCTGCGAGACCAAACAACATTCGAACACTGTGCGAAACATTTTTCGCCACCATGTTACGACCACGAACAATTTAGGAACACTCACGAATGTCTCATCAGTTCTGCATCAAATTACAGTGGAATGAATAGGCGAAGGTGCGGCATACGAAAACATCATTGGTCTCTAGCGTATAGTACGTGGTGTAAAATTTAGATCACAGCGTGAAATAAAATTGAATGATTTGTCGCAATCGTTTGCCGGTAAGGGTCATATATACGGATGGATACGAGGGCGCACGAGGGTGAAATTTATTGTTTAGCTGACTTCACTAGTGTCGCATTTACTGGCCAAAGTTTCTTCTTTCAACAGAAAACCATGTGCAACGCTGCAACACCGAAGAAAATGAACGTGAGAGAATTCAAGAAGCACACCAGGATGGTGACCAGCTTATGACGTGTAGCCTGTGGAACTTGAGGAAGGCGACAAAAGTCCCGGAGGAGTCGCGGACGTCGAAGTGCTGTACGCGTTTCTAGGCACTTTGTACAAACAGGTGCGCGTGTAGCTCGTGGACTGGGGGACTTGTTGTGAGATCTGACGCCAAGCCCCGATCTCATTTGCCAGCTGCGTCTCCACTTGTATGAGACGCCTGATTTTGTCTTCCGCCTGAGTGAGGCTCTCAAAGTATGCCTTGTCCGCGGTGGTGTCCAGCATCCGGTACTGAGCCAGCTCGTTAGCCAGCTGAGTTTCGAGGTTTATCAGTTCCCACAGTTTGCTTTCGGCCGAGAACACGTTCTGCATGGCGATCTGGCCTTGCATTCCGCCCTGCTGTATCGCCGTGCGAGCAGCGATGACCTCATTGGACGTCTGGATGACCCTCTGCACGAGCTCACGGATCCGATTAGCCACCATGACGACCTGGCCACTGTTCGGGCCTCCCATGGACGGCGAGCTGTCCCTCATATTGCGGACGCTTTGACAAAGCCAGCCCCAAAGCGATGGTCCCTGCCTGTTCCCTACGCTGCGCCTCCTGGAATGCCTGCGCCGCCCTCCCTGACGGCGATGTGGAGGGTCTTCAGAGTCCGAGAAGTCGTCCTCTTCGTCGTAGTAGTCGTCTTCATCGTCGTAGTCATCAGGGTAGCGATCCCGGCGGCGTCCTCCTCCCTGAGCGTAATCGGATGACAGGGAGCTGAGAGAATTCAGGATGTCATCGACGGAGTCAGCGATCCTCTGCAGGCTCTCCTCACAGCTTCTGGCGAACCGGGTGTCGCTCGATGAGCTCTGCTTTACTTCAACTGCTTGCATCTGAACCTGAGCTGACAGCGGTGGCACCGCCAACGGCACCGCCGGCGCTGGTGGCGGCGTTGGCTGTGCTGGTGCCGCTGTCACTTGTAGCGCGCCCACTTGCACGGTCGGAGATTCTCCTTGCTGCACGGAAATACGCTGTGCTTGCACCTGCATTTGCGGCTGCTCTTGCAGCACTTGAACTTGCGGCGGCGGCTCTTGCACCTCTTCTGCTGGCAAGCTCACTTCGACGTCCGCGGCCTTTTCCGCTTTATTCACTATGATGGTTGTTTGCGAGAGCATCTTGGGCTTTCTGCTGGGAGGCGACGGCAGTGCCAACGCCTCGTCGTCTTCGTTATCATCGTAAGGCTCGTCTGGAAACATGTCGTCTGCCTCGACGCCTACGTCATTTACGTCACGAGTAAAGCTGAAGTTTCCTGTAGCGATTATGTCGAATTCCAAAGGCAAGCAAGGGGGCGGCGTGAAGCACTGCGACTGCAGCACTGAGTAAGTCGGTGCGGAGAAAGCAGGCTGCGGATAGTACAAGTCTTGAGGAGGTGCAGGAGCAGCTGGAGGCGGCGGTGATGGTTGCTGCATCATTTCTTCATGATAATGCGGAACGTTGTCCCTGTACACATCCACATACTGCTCGTAGTGAATATGAGGACGCCCCATGTCTGGTGGTCCATAATCCATGTAGTCGTAGTCATCCTCTGGTGGGTTCATTCGGCGCATCATACCAGATGCCCTCGTATCCGACATTGGTCTCTCCCAAAGGACCTCGGGACGCGACTCTTCCGGCATGGGACAAAGATCGGTAGCCCCTGTGCATGTACCCTGGTACGGGCCATCGACGCGAGATATCGAAGCGGTCACCACGTGCGTATTGGCTTCGCTGTACTCGGGTAGCTCCACAATGATTTTCTTCGGCTCCTTGACAGCTTTACCTTTCTTCGGTCGTTTTTCCTTTAGATCGAGATCAGCGTCTTTTCGCAAAACGTCAAGCTTTTCACGTTCAGGTTTCTCAGGCCGAAGGTCAGACACAATGTCCGAGGTGAAGTCAACCTTGCTTCCCAGTATTTCGTCGATAACTTTCATCTGCAAGCGATTGATTTTGCGCAGCCGATTCCTGATTTCGTCGGCCATACTCGTGCTCGAACCAGTCGGGTGGTTCTGCAGAACACCCCTAGCCGATTCTAGCTGAGTGAGTAACTTTAGCTTCTGGTCAATGTCGGACATAGGCGGCGCTTTCGACGTTTCAGAACTCTTGGTCTTTTCTTCCTTCTCCACTTTTACATCCGTCGTCGATGGTTTAGACGGCAGAGAAGGGCCGCCGCTCGACATTAACCCAGGTTTGTTGCTGAACTGCATGCTGCCGTCAGCCATCGACAGCGCCGCGAATTCTTCTGCTGTGAGTTGGCCCTGCTCAGTCCCCATGGGGTGCATTTGGGGGTATTGCGCTGGGGACATGGCGCTTTGCATGCCCATCATTTGCGCGCCCATCGGTGCATCAAAGCGATGCTGCATAGCAAACATCCGGTTCATAGATGCTGCTTGTTCCTTTGGCGTCATTCCACTCATCATTGCACGCATCTGTCCCTGTGCCATTGCTGATTGCGCCATTTGACCCATCATAGCCCGCATTTGTCCCTGCGTCACAGCCGGGTGCATACCGCTGGGCCCCATGCCTGGCATCATACGAGAGGTTCCTGGTGTTGCGCCTGGCATCATCCCTGGCATCATTCCCGGCATCATTCCCGGCATCATTCCGGGCATCATTCCCTGAGCAGCACCCGGCATCATACCAGGCATCGTTCCATACATGGCTTGAGCTTGGGTGTCTGGCTCTTTTGGCGTTTCTTTAGTGGCTTTTTTTTCTTCCTCGTCTTTCTGCTTTCTCTTCTTTTCTTCCTCCTCCTCGTCTTCCTTCTTTTTCTTGGCAAGCTTGGCGTCTCCTTCAGACTCTTCTAAAAGGACGTGCTTGGGTCCGACAGCTTTTGCCAGTGCCAGTTCGCTTTCGCAAACTTGCTGAAATTTCTTCAGGTTCTCTCCACGGTTTTTTACGTTCGTGTCCGTGGCCAGCTGGTCGAAGTACTGGATCTTGAGCTCGATGAACTCCTTCAGTCTGTCCTTGGAGACCGTCCGGGTAGCCAGGTCAACCTCATCTTCGCTCAGCTTGCGAAATATGTCGAGGCTCTGTGCACGCTCGTCATGCTTCGTCGCATCCATCATGCGGTCCCACTCGGTCAATTTCTTAGCCATCAGGTCCTGGAACATTCTCTTCTGCTCGCTTACGGGCGGCGTAGGAGGCGGCGGCGGTGGCGGCGGCGGCGGAGGAGCCTCTCCTCCCGGCGGCGGGGTCGCACCACCCCTTCCAGGCGACGCCCGACCTGGTGCGCCCCGACCGGGGCTAGCGCCCCGGGGCGGCGGGCCCCGGGGCGACGCGCCACGAGGCGGTGCACCCCGGGGCGTCGGGCCCCGGGGCGGAGGTCTGGGCGGCATGTTTCTCTCTTTACGGCGGGGCTGTGGTGTGGACGGCGCTCATGCTCACCTCTATGATTCGGCCTCGGTCAAGTTGAGGCCAGACACTGGGCGGGAACTTTGTGCTCACGATGAGATTTGGTACGCGCGCCCCGGCTTCGACTGTGGGCGCGACGAACGCCGGCACGGCGGCAGGTCCTCCAGCAGGACCGCACGCTGGCGGCGGCTCGCCAAGCCGTAACGGAAGAGCAGCCAGCTGCGCTTCCTATCGTCGATGATGTCGTTCTTGTTGGTGCTGCGAAAGCACACAGAAGAAAAAGAAGCAGCACCAACTGGTCCTGCGCAGGTGTGACATAATTATTTAAGGTCAATCAATCAATCTGTGCATGTGGGTATTTTCGGGCCAGGAGAGCCTTACTGAAACAAGCTTCTCAGAACCTGTAGGAATCCGCCCTCTACGTCTAGTGTAAGTACGCATCCTGTCAGTATTAAGTTCATAAGTAAGCCCAAGCTTTCTGGCAAGCGAACGATGCGTGCCTTACTCATTGATATATAAGAAGCATAAAGAATTTATTTTCGTTAAATATTAAGGGCAGAAATAGAGGTAGCCACAAAAAATGAACGATTTATTATGGTTAGCTCATCATGGAATAGGTCCGTTTTCACTTCAGTTTTCCCTACATGAGTAACTCTCGGCCAGGGGGCGCTGAGCTAATTGTCAGAGCAAATTAAAAGTGCAAGAATTTCGATTCCTCTGGCTTGGATTGTATCGTCAAATATTTAAAATGGATTCTGTTTACTGCTCAGCTCAGTGGTACACTCCGCGTACCACTGCACATGGTTAGCAACTGCATTTTCTTTATTTTTTTGTTGTTTTGAATCTGTATCCTGTTACAATATCTACTAACGATGACGATGTGATCGAAGAGGTTTATGAAAATATTGAATCGGCGGTAATTAAGGCAAGAACGATGCGTGCCTTACTGGTGGACGACTTAATTCTTTGCGAAAGCATATAAGGAAAACGCCGGTCGTAAAGTAGCCACTATAGAATCAAGCATGGGTTATGCCTAATCGGCTTTGATACGGACCCAATGGCGTAAAATAAAAGATTGGAAGCGTGAAGAGTGGGCTTGAGAAATAACTCGGTCTAATGACCTCTTGTGGAAATTAGGCCCGGGAATGAGATTAAGAAGTCGCAGGGGTCAAATGGATTCAGCTAGCACAGGACCGTGTTAATTATAAGTAATATGGGAGAGGTCTTCGCCCAGCAGTGGATATACGGTCCGGCTATAGATGACGATGATGACGGTGAAGTGCTTCGGTAATTTCGAAAAACTGGGTTTCCTTAATATTCCCTGACATCGTGCAGAGGACGGACGCATTGCGTTTCGTTTGACAAAATATATCGTGTAAGCGACCGGACTCGGCGGCGTTTACGCCCACTAACCAGCCATCGTGGCGGAGCTGTAGGCTATGTGTACAGTAGGAAAGAAGAGAAAGTGTGGTTGCTAATGAACATTTCTGGCCTACTCTGAAGCGACTTCTCTATTTTGCAATAAAAATGAAACGCGAGTTCAACTGGCAATGTGTGTGTGCCAGAAAAAAATCGAAAAAGTCCTTGCGCGGAAAACCGAGGGAAGCGACGTGGTACGAATCGAGGATTAATTGAGGTGAATCATCGCTAATTGCTTGCCCTAACTCTCATCATGTTATATCGAGAATACTGCTCACCTTCTGATATAGCACAGAAGTCACCAACCCAGACCTTCACATCGGCTCTTCATATGAATGCACGTTCGTTGGCATCAAAACATGAACAATTCGTTATGTTTCTCGATGACTTTCGGTTCAGGATACAAGTAATAATGATCACAGAAACATGGTATTATGATGAAAGCCAGATGTTCACGTTTAAAGGCTATAAACATTACCACAAAAACCAAACTGATGCACGTGACGGGGGCGTTGGCATGCTTATCAGAGAAGATGCAAATTGCGATGCGGTGCGCCATTTCGCGCGTGTTACTGCTAATATGGAATCGCCATATGGAATCACCGCGGTGTATCTTTGAAACTGCTTGGATCTTACTTGACTGACCGGACGCAATGTGTCAGTATTAGAAATTGCATCTCATCCTTTAAGAACATTTCTTCTGGTGTGCTGCAAGACAGTCTTTTGGGGTCATTGCTTTTCAATAGATACGTAAATGATATTAGTAAACTCAATGCTGATGCTTGATATGTTCTTCATGCAGATGATACCAGCAGATTTGTTTCTGATTTTGATGTAGAAGAGGTAACTTAAAAAGCGAAAACAGAGCTGACAAAGCTAATCAATTGGTCAGATGTCAACGGTCCACAGATCAACGCAGGAACATCTAAGGCCATAATCTTTAAACCAAGAGGCAAACAGACTGCTATATATCATATATATCACCGTTTAATCCTGGGTACTGCTGCTATTGAAATTTTAAACGAACACAGGATCCTAGGAGTTACATTTTCAACTGATGTGACATGGGCGCACTATGTTGATTCATTGCTCAAATCACTTTCAGCAGCTTCGCGAACACTTGCCAGATGTAGGCATTATTTCCCTGAAACTACAGATGTTGCCATTTACGACGCATTATTTACACAACATTTAAGTTATTGTATGCTTGTTTGGGGCACGACAACAGCCAGTAATATTAACGCAATTTTCCTTCTACAAAAAAAAAAAAAAAGCTCTTCGTGATATTGCTAGCACACCATACTATCACCGACAGAAGAACTATTTCACAAGTATAAAATAATAAAAGCAAGCAATTATTTACAGTTTCGCTTAATGCATACTTTATTTTTCAAACAAAGCTCTCCAAACTTTTTCGGAAAGTTTCGGAGAGTTTCGAAAATTTGAGTATTCAGAAAAGCGACACACACAGCCACAGCTGCGATAAGTGGCTTTTATCTTACAGGCGTACCGATTATTTCTCTCAATCCCTGCAATATCTGCTTCCGGTCATTCTGAATAATCGTGGAAACCTCGTGTTGGAAATAAATAAAATTCAAATTCAAATTAAGCTGTCGAAAATGAATAAAATAATGAATAAAATCATTCTAATCGAAAGTGGTTCTGACACTGTACGTCACCATGATAATTAACTGATATAATGATTATAATAATTAACTGATAACATAATCGTTTTAAAAAGTAAATTTCAAGTTGAATCTTGTGAAACGAGTGGTTTAGGTGCTTTACGTATGTGAAATAGAGGAGGATATGAATAAATGCAAAAAAAAATATATATATATATCTTAAGAACTAGGCTACGGATTCGCTAAAAGGTTTGAAGAGCGCTGACATCGTTGTCAAATCAAACATGAATTCAGCGGCTACTGAGCTGGTGTATTTTAAGCATTATAGCAATATTGTCACTGCTGCACAAATTTTATTTTGTAGCACTAATCTCGTCCGAACTGACAGTTAAAGGTCATGCCCCTCCACTTCGGCGAAGTTGTGTGCGTGCGTGCGTGTGAGCGTGCAGGTGTGCGCGTTCTTGGGTAATAACGATGAGTGGGTTAACACCACAGTGTCAAGTTTCGTCTCCTTCGTCTTCGAAATAAGCATGATAGTTTTAGAAACGCTAATAACTTTGCCGTACGCTGCTGCAAGGCATTGTCAGATGGCTTAATCAAGAAGAGGAGTCCCTCGACATCCACTGCGATAGCGGATTATATTTAATTATATGGCATCGTAACTCAATCTGGAGCAGGAATCAACAAAAGGGTTCCATGAAAATGGACCTACGATGAGTTTAAAACATTGTGGTCGTCCCGCCTTCTAACGCCAATTGAAATGACCTCTCGGCTCACATGTTCAGCGATGTACTACCGGCGAGCGTAATTGACTTGTGACGTCACCAGTCCGTAGCGCCATCCCTGCACCCGCTAGTGTCACGAACGTTGCACGTCACTTCGCAGCACCGTTACTGTTGCCTTTCGCTACCAGGAAAGCCTTTCTAACGCGCATCGTGGTTGAAATCGTCCAGGTGGCGGCAGAGAGTGTGGGAAAAAAGATGGCCCCGAAAAAAGAGAGAGAGAGAGAGAACCCGAGGAAGCGGCGTTTAGGAAAAAAGTCCACACGTGAAAATTAACCAAAGGATGAATTCTTCGGGTACTCGGCCACCTGAAAAAAAAAAAAAAATTGCGCTCTTTGTTGGACACTTCCTCGACTTTGAGAATAGCTGCAATAAGAACGATGTGCTTCGCAGCACTCAATTACAACACTGTAATGGAATACAGATCACGCTATGGAGAACAGCCCCACAAAGCGTCGCTGTCAGTGAATCGTCGAAACGCAAAACGGTCGAAGAGCACAGTTGCTCTCGAGGTGAAGTGATAAAGAACCATGAAACAAAAATATGAAGAACTGAAAAGAAGTGACAATGCAAGCAAGCAAAATACACGACGGATTGATTATTAATACGAAACTCAGGACCCTCAGTAGACCAAAAATTAAAAAAAAAAACGTTAAAAAGAATGAAATTAAAGGCCTATTCAGTGTCAGATATCACACTGTCCAATCCCTCACTGTGGGCATTTGCCATGTGTACTAAGGGGAGAAGACAGTTATCACACAGAAAGGCTTCAATTTTCATCTGTGTAGTCTGCACATAAGGTATGAGACGATGCCGCATGGTCACGAGCGCTCTAGGCGCACTGCCTTGGCCCCGTTCCATCTTCATGCTCACGGTTGTTTTTTCCAAGCGCAAGGAGTCAGTGGCCTTCCACGTGGTCGGAAGGCAATGACCCACTATGCTTGTCTGTTTTTGTTCCAAGCTTTCGCATGTCGGTTCTGCGTTCTCCATTCAGTGGTCAAGTGAACGCTTCACGTCACAGGGGTAAGAGGCGTTCGCCACGAGGTTGCCTTGTTAACTCTGCCCGCCTGTATAGGCACCGGAAACGGGCCAAAATAATCTTGTATTTTTCTGGCGGCTTCTCGCATTATGGAGTTGTCGTTGCTGTCCTTGTAACAGATGACACATGTACATACTGAGAGATCGATGAAGAATTACTGGGATATGCATTAGATAACCATTATAGCCGCAGGAAAAGTCCGAAATTCATCTCACCTGTAAAGGTCCGCCCATCCGACCTCTTAATGTTTGCCCAAAATTAGGAACCAAAACACTTAAGGTGGCAAAAAGAAAATAATGCAGTTAATTGGTATTGCAGATTCATTTACGCTTTGCAACATATTCCACATGATTATACAGTCGACTGTATTGTTATGGCACGTTTGATGACGCTCGTTTGACAAAAGTTTTTCGTATCCGCAAATGGGGCGCTCTTTTCGGGGTAGTTATTTTTGGGAATAACTTTCCGGGGCCCATCTTCTCTAGGGATGTTTTTTTCCGGAACCCGGGTGCAGCAGAAAAGCGGCGGTGACGAAGTGCTTTGGTGCTAGAGAATTTTTTATGGCAGGAAATTTTTATGGCAGGAAATTTTTATGGCATGGTTTTCTCGCCCTACGATACTAAACGAGGACCTCTGTTCGAGTGTAAAGAACGTAACGTCAAAACTAGGGTTTTGCCCCTCTACGCATCATGATTCTATATGTGTCCTATGTTCGAAGAAGTATTTTAGTTGCACGTTTAATACTGTGCTGACGGTGGTGATGACAATGAGATAGTAGTGCAAGCTAACACTATGGACACAATATAAACACGGGCATGATTTCATAGCGTCCAGGTGTAAATTTTTAATTTTTTTTCTCGCAACTGCTGATCGAATAAAGGCTCAATAGGAACAAGTGCCACACGGGACGGCAGCGAATGGTTAACTTTGCACACCACTAAATAAGGTATGAGTTCCTCAAAATTTCCTCCGCGATGGCTTTAAAGAGACCACTGACTTCTCGACTGGTAGCTGGTGCGGCTGCGTTCAGGCCCAACAGAGCGGAAACGCCTTCTGCGTCGCCTCTGAGTACCACCTCGTTCGTCGCCGCCATGGCCACCGCGAGGGCTCCACCGGTTGTACGTGTTGTCCGTCCCGTCCGACGTCTTGATGGATAAAGACATCAAGGGGTCATCGTCAGGGCGCCGTCGACGTCCTCTGTGTACCCTGATGTCGTATCCCATACCACGCTCGTCTCCCGCATAACGATCAGGCGAACGCGAACCGCGTCTGCCACGTGGCGTCCTGCCTTTGTCTCGGTAGCGGCCGCCCCTAGAGTCGTCTGCGTAGTCTCGGCCGCCTCCACGATCGTACCTCTCCAGGCTATCCCTGGGCCCGGCGGACGGTCTCCTCGAACGCTGGCCCCCGTAAGATGCGCTACGCCTGGTCTCGCGCACTGGCGAGCCACCTGAAGGCTTGGCCCTTACGTAAATGTACTTTCCCTTCTTTTTGGTCTCCCATTCGACGGGCGTCGTGTGCGAGCGCTCTATGCTCGAGAGGAATTCCTTGCTCGGAGACTTCCAGGAAACGGCCGACGGCTTAGCGCCCGCGTCACCTTCCTCCTCGAGTTCACTCGAAATGATGATGGTGTTCGTGATGGTTACAGATTCCGGATCGCTTCCGGCGCTGGTCGACGCGTTGCTGGATGACGTGTTCTCAGTGGAGGTGGGCTCAGTAGTGTAGTTCGAAGTGTTGGTATTTGAGGTGCTCGAAGATGGACCGCGTGACTTGCTGCGGTTCTTAGAGGACCTGCGACCTGGCGATGCGGCGGGGGATTGACGTTTTCCTTTCTTTTTGCGCCGAGACGAGCGCCCAGAACGTTTAGATTTCTTGGAAGCTTTTCGCTTTGGTTTCGCTTGCGGTGACGGCGATGGAGATGGGGATTCGGATGCCTCCTCACTGTCTGCTTTGTCTGACACCTGAGCGTCGGGATAACTTTCTTGATTTCCCATACTGCCACGATGACCAGGGCCGGGATACATGCCAGGATTTCCGAAGCTTCCGGTACGGTTCATGTCCGGTGGACCGTAACTTCCTTGAGGGCCAAAATTCCCGTACTGTCCAGAACCTCCTCCGTAAGGCATGCTCCATTGCTGGGCGTCCATACCAGAGTTGTGAAAAGACCTTGTGGATGTCTTTCTCCAGTCTCCCAAGTCCTGTGCAAGCCTAGTTTGTACTCCGATGACCCTCCAAATTTTTTCTTCTGCACTGTTAAGTTTCATCTCTGCTTTTGGATCTTGGACGTCGCCGGACCAACGGTAGCGGGCAAGCTCGTTCACAAGGTCCACTTCCAGGTCAATGAGCTTCCATAGCTTGCTCTCCAAGTCGCCCATGCTCCTTACTGATGCCTCTGCGCTGCCGTTGTTGCTCTGCAACTTCCTTTTGGCTTGAACAACTTCTTGAGATGTCACCATTACGTCATCCACAAGCCGCTGTATGTTAGCGCCTCGTTTGGCTTTGTTACCTTTACCATCTCTTGAAAACGGTAGCAGGTTGCAGATGCTTTTGCAGATCCAATCCCAGAAAGGAATGCCAGGTACTTCTTCGGGCGTAGCGTCAGTGCGTGAAGGACTTTTCCGCCGTGTCACCCTGCTCCTCTGCCTTCGTCGTCTGGAGACAGGTATGTCAGAGTCATCATTGTCACGCCAGTGGCGACCACGCGGAGAAGGCCTGCTGCGAGTTCGAGAACGCATCCGAGACCGCGTGCGTCGCCTTGGCCGCGTGTAGTCCGAGTCATCGTCGACTTCATCGAGGTCACTGAAGCGACGTCGCCTTCGAAATCTTTCTCTTGATGAGGACCGTCGTGGCCTCCGGGACCTGCGGCGGCGCGGTGGCGGCGCCATGGACGGAGTTTCCGTTGCAGAAATGGTCGTCGTCGTAGCCTGCACTTGCTGCGTAGCGACCACAGGCGCAGCGACAACAGGTGCGGCGGCAACAGGTGCGGCGGCAACAGGTGCGACGGCGACAGGCGTGGCCATAACTGGGACAGTAACGGTTGCAACGGCCTGCTGTGTTTCCACGGCTACAGGAACGGCAGAGGGAGTCATTGCGGTCGCGACGTTAGCTTGATTTGACGGTATGGTGATCTGAATTCCTGTCTCCAAACCGAGGACACGATCGTTTTCTTGATCAAACTCGGTATCGGTGACGGCCGCGGGGTACATTGAAGAGGCATCAATGCCTATATCAACGTTCGGCTGCGGCCTGTAGTTCGGAAGCGCGTACTCTCTGTCAGGAGCTTCCATCGCCGGGTATGCCTGGTACTGGCTCTTGTAATTCAGCGGCACGCACGGCTTTGTTTCCCACGTCTCCTTGGTATAGAAAGCATTGTCACCCAACATAGTCATCAGGTCCTCCCCCGGAATGTTATCGAGTTCTTCCGGAAGCACATTTTTATACCTTGTGGGAACAATAATCCGTGGTTCTGCAGGGGGTCGATCTAGGTCAGCTTCCACTTGCGCGTCCTCCTGAAGTGGCGGCTGGTACATGTACGGCGGCATTGGTGGCGGCTGGTTTGGTGGGTGGGGAGGATGCATATAAGGAGGGTACTGTGGGTACATGGTCGCGGGCATAGACTGAGGGTTCATGGGTGAGCCGGGATACGGGGGATATGCAGGAGGCGGCTGTGGAGGAAAGGCGCCGGGCGCTAATGGTGCACGAGGCCCGAAAGGTGGGGGCGGCCGCGTCTTCGCCAGAATGCTGAAGTCTCTCTCCTGGGCTTTAGGACGGAAGTCACGGAACTTGTCACCGAAACCTTGGCCCTCGTCTCTGCTGCCAAGCCTGCCTCGGCCAGGCCTCTCTTTGCCAGTCAAGAGCTGCATGTCCTGATCGGAAAGGTCGACACTCTCGGGCGCGAGCGGGTGCATGCTCCAGGATATCTTGGGTTTCCCGCGCGGATCTGAGTGAACGGGACATACCTTGGATCTGTCGCCTCTGTCTGCTTTGTCGTCCTTACCTTTCCGCGGATGCGCGGGGCAGGGCTTCGCATGGTTCCCGTGAACGGGACAGGAGTGGCCCTTTTGTTCTCCTCCACCACCGAGGGTTTGCGTGCTGTCCACGAGTCGTATCACAGGAGTCACTCCAGTCTCGTCGTCAGTGTCGGAGAATGATATTTCGACGACGGTGGACGGCTTTTTTGATTTCTTTAGGTAGACCCGTTTAGGCTCGGCAATTTCAGCGCGGTCGAGCTCTCGTTCTCGTTCTCTGTCACGATCACGTTCACGACCTTTGCCACTTTTGTTATTGAAAAGTTTATCCATGAGAATGACCTCGAGTTCATAGAGCTGCTTGATACTTTGCTGGATCTTGTCAGCATCTGGTTGCGACACAGCCATATTTTGCTGAAGCTCGTCAGCGAGGTTGAGTTTCAACTGCTGGAGCTTGAAAGCGCTTTGCTCTGCTGTCGTGGTTCGAAATGGTCTGTTCGCAATTTCTTCGTCAGACACAAGTGCCTGAGTCAACTCGTGCTCCATAGCAGCTACCGTTTTCAATTTTTTCAGCGCTTCGTCGCGATTCATGTCTGGGTTAGCGATAACTGTCCGAGAAATATCCTGATACATCTCCGCAATGGCCGCCAGTTTTTCCTCTGTCATGTCCGGTTTGACACTCGTTGCTGACACGAGAGTTTCAGCCAGCTCGTTCTCGAGCTCTACCACGTCCTTGAGCTGGTTTCTTGCTTCATTCTTGGATATCCGCTTGGATGCAATCTCTGCAGCCAACTTTTCGACGAATTCGCTGACAAGCCTGCTCTTGTTGTGCACCTCTGCCGTTCCGGCAGCAGGCAGTCTGCGCTTCGGTAGGCGGCGCTGCAACTCCCAAGCGTCATCCATCAACTGACTTTGCTCCTGTGCAAGCTGCTGACGCAGGCCAGGAGGTGGCAAGGGCAGG
>NC_139344.1:392688217-392853217 GCF_055883805.1 Amblyomma maculatum
CTCCAATTAGCCCGGTTCTGTGCTAGCTGCATCCACTTGACCCCTACGAACTTCTTAACCTCATCCGCCCACCTAACTTTCTGCCGCCCCCTGCTGCCCTTTCCTTCCCTTGGAATCCAGTTTGTTACCCTAAGCGACCATCGGTTATCCTCTCTTCGCACTACATGTCCTGCCCATGCCCATTTCTTCTTTTTAATTTCCACTAGAATTTCAGTAACTTGAGTTATTTCTCTGACTCACTCTGCACGTTTCCTATCTCTTAATGTTACCCCTACCATTTTTCGTTCCATAGCCCTCTGAGTTGTCCTCAACTTAAGTAGAACCCTCTTGGTTAGCCTCCACGTTTCAGCCCCATAGGTGATATTCAACAAAAATGCCGGCCAATTAGAATTTTTCATCCGCGATCATGTGACGAACGTGAGCCTAGGCCACGGAGCAAGACACCTTTAGGAGTGGAAACTCCGCTGTTTGCGGCGACCAGAAAAGGTCACAAGCCCGCGGAGCCAATATCATGCTGGTGGCGCTTGGCGGCCTGGAAAGAAATTGCTGCCTTTTCGGCTGCCAAGGCAACCGATCGAGCGTGTTGCGCCTGACTTCTATTGAAGGCACTCTCGCGCGCTTCTTTACCGCTGGTAGCCCGAAGAGCAACTGGTGCTACGCTTCAACCATTTGAGCACAGTAAAAAAAATAAAACGCGTTCTTTTCCATGACCGCTATAAGATGATCTGCAGCGTCTGGTTGTACGCAGGGCTACTGTTTGACACCCAAGCGATGACTTTGATTGGATAGGTATAAGCGCTGCTGGCATTCGTCGAAGGCAATCATGCCTTCACATTCGTCGAGTATGTGACCACGCTGAGTTTCATCTGCAGGAGGAGAATGCGGGCGTCGTACGGCGCAGCGTTTATGATTACACGGCAGCCGAGAAGGCAACAAGCGGCTACAACTTGGTCGCTATAAGTAAGCGATTGCAATGGAAAGGGTGTAAAGCGCTTTATATCGCCCACCATTTGCTTGTGCCTAATTTTGAGCACGCTGTACACGCGTTGTGCTCTTTTATCGTATGAAAAGGCGCACAGGCAATATTATACAAATACTAATATCAGTGTCCCTTAGGGACAGCAGAAATGCACAGTCAACATGTATTACAAAGAAGGCACGTAAAATATAGTTTACACACATTACTTTAAATGAACGTTACTTAGCCACACGCATAAGTCACACAACAGACACATCCGCACGCACACGGAGGTTCACTCACAAATGTGCAAGCACTCAGCGCACAGCCTTTCTTTTTTCTCTTGCGAGACTTTCACACTGTTCTAGCTGGCTTCGCAGAGGATTGTCGTCTCATGCGCATATAACGTAACAATGCAGTATCTTTGCAGTGACCTCCTTCTTGTGCTCGTGGCACTGAAATGTCAGCGCGAAATTGTCAAGAACGTGCTCAGTGGTGCCCCAGAACATATCGCAGTCATCCATGCTCTTCGAAAAGAAATTCTCAGCACAGCGAAGCATTTCGTATAATTGTGAGTTGGGGTGCGTGAGACGACCGCGTGTCTTGCAGTGCGTCAGCGCTGCCTCCGGCCTACTCGTGGTTGCAATAGAGAGAGACTGCCTGCACTTTGCGCAGAGACGCAACTTGTTCATTTTTCGGCTGACGAACCATGTTACATAGTACAGGATGGCGTTGACAACATCGGCACTGCGGTATCATTTCGGAGGATGTCGTCACAGTCCCGTTCTTCAGTTTCAATGAGCCCGTCGATCTTTGCTTTGGGCATGTCTATGTTAGACCCGTTGATTTCTTGTTCTTGAATGCAGCTCTGAAGGCAGCAAAATCAATAACAGGCGCTTCCTCTCGCGCTTCGCAGTTGCCAAGCTTAGGCGGTTTCAGCAGACTGTACACATATTTGAAGCAGCATACGTTAACAGAGAGAGATTTAGTTTAGAGGGCTTTGCGGTGATTGCGAGATTAGCGGAATATATATATGTATAGCGGGACGGAAATATGCGCACGCGCTGAACGCTAACAACAAAATAGCGCTAGCGCACGCAAGCAATTTTAAGTTAGCGTGCGTCTTTTGCGCATTTAGCGTGAAAACATGGTGGCGTCCTTGGATCGGGCAGCCGTCCGCTTCAGACGAACAAAGAGTCGTATAGCGCTAACTAAATTTATTTCTATTAGCGCCGCTATTTACGCTCACGCTAAAAGCTCTTTCTATCAGGTCTAATGCAGATAAGATGGATACCCGGAGACCTTCGGCTGTTAATGGAGTCAGGAACATTTCTTTGATGATAACACTAGAGTTGAGATCGCGTTCCCAGTCGTTGAGCCATTTCACACATTCCTTCATCACAAGAATGTCTTTGCCTTCTTTGCGCACGGCGTCTCCGGGGTGTCGCCTGTTCACTGCGTCAAATAAGTCATTGACACATTATGTAAAATCCATAGTACCCGCCGCCCTGAGTGCATTGAACACATTTCACTCGTTGTAGTACTTGATGGCTGAAGCCATGGATCGATTGAAGACCTGCGTTGCGAGTTTGACACGCATGATGTCCATGTTTTAAGGGTGTACGTGGCGGCTTGTTATTTTGGGGGATACCTTCAAGCCGCCGGCATTCTTCAGATCTTTGTGGACAGCTACATAAAACCACCATTTCACCCATTCTCCTTTTATTTTGAACAAACGCTGCTTTAATAGCCTATTTCTAATGTACTTAAAGAGGTGCGGCACGTCTGAAAATACATACACCTTTCTGTCTTCATACATCGGGTTCTCAAAGAAGTGCTTGACTGTGTCCAGTTTTCCACTGACACCAAGCCGAGTCCACATTTTCCTGTTGGTACTGGCGCCATGACATAAGATGCTATGCAATTGTGCCAGCATTTTTCAACATCACTATCGCTAGCAGCATGCACCAACTGGCTCAGTACAGTTCCCTTTGTCGCTCCTCCTTGATGCAAACACCACGATAGCTTGTGCATAATTTTCTTCGAAGGGACAAAACATAAACACAAGTCCGTGGTTGGCCAGCGCAGACGTTTCACCCCTATAGCCTACGAGGCCGATGTAGGTTCGCGTTTTCGAGTCCACACATGGAAGTTAGATTTCACTACACTAATTTCTGTTTCAGTGCCGCGAAAGAACTAAAGTCGAAACCACATTTCAGCACTCAATGTATTTCCTCATGGTTCCAACACAGGGCAAAGGCAATATGTCGTTTTCCCGAAGAAACCTGTAGCTTGATGGCGAACGAATGTGTAGCAGTAGGCACACTAGTAGCCAGTTGTCCGTGTAACGCCTTCCGTGTTTTGATGTAGCTTTCGCGGCAGCTATGCACTCCGTTAACAACATATGGTGTGTTTCTGGGAGCCCCGCTTTCTTTGCCAGATCTTCCACTTCGTTTCGTTATCTTTAAGGTCTTGAACTTTTTCTTTATGCTTGAGTAGTTCATCGATGAGTTTCTTCTTTTTAACTTTGAGTGGTAGGAGGCAGCACGCTGCCTTCGCAATGCTTCCAACTTTGGTCTCTTCGAAGGATTCACCGGATGTCGTATGCGTGTCTCTGTCGCTCGTTTTTCTTTCCGCGCTTTGTGAACACGCAGCGTGTTTAAGGATTTTCATGATCTACATTGAGTTTCAGATGCATCAAGAAGCAGGGAACAATTTTTATGCCTCCAGAATCCGAGTTTGTCAACTGTGGCGAATTCTAATTGGATACCAAGGAACTTAATTGCTCTTTGCAGGACTTCCGTCGCAGACAACGCTTTTATGAAACGTGGCAAGCGATGCCTGGGACGTCGTGGAGGCTAAGAACTTTGAACACCTTACTTCTCATTTCGCGCTCGAAAACATATTGGCTTACTTTGAGCCCTTCACACATTGCTAGCTCTAAAAAACTCTTGATCATAGTAGCTGGTGAAGTTGCTGAAGCTTTCCCGAGTTCCGCGAAACGAATACTTTTGACGTCTTCCATATTTATTTCATGGCGATTCCATGCTGGGCTCGGCAAGTTGATAGGCTTCTCTTTCATGAGTTTGTGAAGCAAGCATTGTTCAGCCGAGGAATTCCGCATGACTGCACGACAGTCGCAGGAATGTTGATACCTTTGCTCAGCTTTTTTGAGGCGCACAGCATGATCGGAGCTGTGGTACTGGCACATAGAGGAACGTCGTCGCGTGAATGCAAAGTGAGCTGATTTTCCTCACGCCCCTGGGCCTAACCCGCTATGTCAACATCGCTGATGTTCCACGCCGCTGATGTTCTCGACTTGTCGCATACACTCATTCTTGGTGCTTTGGTAGCATGACATGACGCTTCCCGGGGAGTCCGCTTTCTTTTCAGAGATGTCAAAGCTGCCGAATACGGAAGACAGATGCAGGGAACAGCCTCTGGACGCAGTCCAGGTTTCTTCGGGTGGTCAAGGATTACCTCGCCTCCAAGCTCACCGTAATACTTTTCACGTCTCATCATGTTGCTCGTGAAATGCTTATTGCAGACGTAATCTCTCGATGTGAGCTGACGGCCGCCCCCAGGAATTGCCATAGCCCATGCAGACGCTCAGGATCATTCAGGGCCTTGAAGATGCTCACCTTCTCCCTGCAACACTTGTAATCGCTTTTGCAATGCTTTAATATAATAATAATTGGTTCACAGGAAGGGAAACGAAAATAAATTCGGGCAGGCCGTGCGTCTTCATCACAATGGTAACCAGCTATTCAGCGCTATATACAGTGGAGGCCTCGGTTAAGGTGCCCGCGGAGAATTGTGACAGATACTGCGCCTTTTCTTTCCTGTAAACCAATTTGAAACACCGTTGTGGCGCGGCGTTTGAGGAAGCGCCAAATGAATGGAGCCGCACTGACGCCTTGATCGAACGCTCGGCGGGGTCAGCTTTATATATGCATGAACCGCCCGTTGACGTCACCATGTGATGACGTCATAACCAGTCATTGCCATTACTTATGACAAATTAGTACTAGTTAGCCATTAATTACAACTGGTTAGCGAATAGTTAGCCATTAGTACTACACCACTGATGCAGCTTGCTGGATGTGGTGTGATGTAGGAGCGGTGCGACCACGGCTCGGCCACCGCCGCAGCGAAAATACGACTTTGTAGCCAATGTATAGCTCTCGCTACAATATCCCAAAGCCACAATCGGACCTTGAACTTGGCTCTCGGGCCGTTGCTGATCAAGTCTAGCTCTTCCGTGCGGAAGTTTGTGACATAGCTGCAGGAGCGCTCTATCTTGCTGACCACATTTCTTTAGCACAGTCATATACTTTGTAGACTTGGAAAATCTGTTGTTTACCGTTCTGCGCTCGATTAATTGTTTCCAGAATAGGAGCACAGGGTGGAATCAGGCTCAATGATTTTGGAGCAGCTCAGGGAGCAGTAATAAACCCATTTCGGAACAATAAAACGAGTTTTGGAGCCAAGGAATTATTTCTTGGAGCATGTTTCTACAAACATCAAATGTTATAATAATGGCTATTTTTGCTTCCCCACAGACACACAAAAACAATATGATCACTTTTCATTAACGTTCAATAGTTTACTGACTATGCACACTTCCATGACAAGACATGACAAACAGCTAAACACTGGACAGATCATTAATATAACCCAGCAGATTTGAGCAACAATTCGAAACAGACTAGGAGCAAATGGAATGCTTGCTTCTTCACTTCATAACGGAACATCAACAAAAAGCTTTTCACAATTTTGACTTGATAGATTCAAAGGTAGAGTCTACCACATTGATGCACTCCAGCACTGCCACTAGTTTGGAGTTCACATCGATGCACAGCAGATTTATGCTGTGTATCTTTTGCATATCTTTTACGATTCTACGCCTGTGCGAATAAATTTCTGGGCACAGGTCAGCAGCGCATCAGTCACTTCTAGCTTTATCAGTAACATAAATTACCCATCAATTCTTATTCACATGTAGCATTTATCGTTCTAATATGTGTCCATGATCAAGATAAATAATGTTCAATACCTTTCATTTCACTCCCACTTCCCTTAGTACCTTCAGGGAGGATAGATGGCACTGAAAGATAGCCCTTTTCTCTTTATATTTTTTATGGGCTTCTGCCAGTGGCTGCTCACGTTACTGCTTGAGCTATGCTCAGGCTTCCTTAATTTCAACAAGCTGGTAATTGGCCTTATATGGCTTTCCAACACTCTTGAGAACACTTTTACAGTGGCGCTACATCGATAACAGCTTATGTATGCTTCTGTCTGGCATAGACATAAAAGCTTCAGTAGTGAAGTGACTTTTTGTTTTCACAACAAAACCATTAGAACAGCTTACATAGTTCTTTGCAGGCGGTCAAATTTTTTAATGACTCGTGGTAGTTTGCGGCGTCTGTTCACACGCTGCTCTTGCTTCCACCATTGGTGATTCAAAAGCTGGGAGAAAGTGTTGCCACGTACACAGAGCATTTAAGCTTGTGCTCCATATTAATTTTACTTGTAAACAAACGTTTATAATCCTTTATGTCTTTCTAGTTTGTGGAAATTTTATATGCACCATGCTCAGCTAGAAATGTTTATACCTCATCCACAGGTGTGCTGCCATAGTATTGACTACAGCGACCCTCATACAATGTAAATAAACTCTCAGCACGCCACTGCCCTTCTGACAGTCGGTTAATTAAATTGCATCAAACCACATATTTTGCAGACAATACCACTAATACCCAATGTGCAGAAAAACAGTGTCTGGCTGAATTTAATGGTTTGGTTTGTGGGGTTTAATGTTCCAAAGCGACTCAGGTTATGAGACGCCGTAGTGGACGACTCCGGAAATTCGACCTCCTGGGGTTCTTTAACGTGCATTGACATCGCACAGCACACGGGCACCTTGCTTTTCGCCTTGGCAAAACATCAAGGCAGTCGGTTTGGATCAGAATGGAGCTACATTTACACCCCTGGGTCCAGGTCGTAAAAAGAGAAGCTCCCATTGCTATTTACTCCGAATGACGCCACTTTCTTTTTCGCAGCAGAAATGATTTCTGACAAAGCTTTGGATTCAGAGCTGGCGAAGCTGTCAGCCTTTAGTGGGTGAAATACTATAGGAATATTGGCTGGTGGCCTTTCCTTGTGACAGGCGTAAATGGGGCTTCGTTACATTCTGTCCTCCAGTTCGCTTTGCACATATTTCGACGTGCTCGGGCCATAAATGCCATGTTCCTGGAGGCGAGGCTTTTTCCTCTTCTCAACAGCTTCTTCACTCATAGCTTGCAGTTGTGTTGACACACCTCCCGTAAAATATAGCACACCAATAATAGTGGCTCGAGGATGTCATTCGCCACTCGAGGGCCAACCGTCCGACTGCACCCTCGATTGACATTCATTACGACCATTATACTTCAAGGTCCACAAAGCTCACTGGCACCATGCTCTGTCCATGAATGCTTTACCAGCTAAACTGGCTGCATTTTCATTTTGCCGCATGCTCCTCCTTCGGAGCCAGTCAGCAGAGTGGAAAGGCACACGCGCTGCGGTTTCCTCCCGGCCCGAACGAGCATTCCGCCTTCTTCGATGCGACGTGGTACTCCTCAGCAGGCTCCAAAACAGATGTCACACATGCAAGACGATACCACCTGCATATTCTAGTACACTAAGACGTGCGGGAATTCGGGCAGCCGTTCGGCACTGCGTGGCATGGAAGCGACAATTTTGAATATATCCACCAAATTATCAGCTCGCCTTTGAGGGCTTGCATGCCGCATGTAAACCCAGTAGCATTTCCTCGTATAGTGCATACATTTGATGACCATTTTATGAACCCCCTTTCAAGGCACCTTTAAAATTTTTCCTTCCTCCACGTGTGGAATGGCGTCTACGCATTACTGTGGGCTCTCCCACAAACTGTCACCCTCAATGCTCAACAAACATTCCGCAGATGCAATTTGCCGCACAATCTGAAAATTGCATATTTGCGCATATGCATTAAAGCACCAAATACGTAATTCAGAATAGATCTAATTGGCTAGTCAGTCGAAATCATGCCGACGAAAGGTAGGTTTGAAAGACATGCAAGATGAGGACGTCAATTGACCTCCATCTTCACAAATGTGCTGCTGATGTTTTCTAAGCAGGAGAGCAGCAAAGAGGACATTTCCAAATCGATGAAGCTTTAAGAATATGGCATCAATGATGCACCATCAAAAGTCCGCGTGGCAAAGTTTCTTTGTAGGAGTGCATTTACAGCATAGTTCAGGATGTAAAGAACAAATATCACATGACAATCATGTTCGCCATAAGCAACGTAACTGATCTTACCATTTGGTTTTGAAATGGCCATGACAACTAATGCTAGGAGCAAATTAGTGCAATTTTTGCCGATTTGTTTTCAGAATTGCACAAAAGCGGCATCACAGCATGTTGCCATATCTACTTTTGAAAGCAAGTTTATTTCATCAGCTTTGAAAAGTAGGAGCCAAATCACATTACAGAGGAACTCCAATACGTATGCACTGTGTAGTGTAACAGTCTGCTGTAAACAACTGCAGCATGAACGATTCCAAAATAAATGTGCAAAGGAAGGGTAGAGGCATAGATGGAATCAGGAGCACGGAAAACTGAAAATAAACTTTGAAAACACTTGTATTGAATAAATTGAACCAGGCTTCTAGAAGTTCTGCAGAGGAAATGCACACGGGACATTTTCTAAAGAAAAGAAAAGCTTTTATTCGTGTTGGCAACACCACTTGTTCAGCAGTGGCCAGTGAAGGTGCTTTAACTTATTTCGATCACAAAGCCAAGCAAGCAATGCCTGCAAGATGTTTCGAGCTTTTGCGTGGTGATATCTACAGCTTGCCACTGACGGTGCACGCTGGAGGTGTACTGGGTGAAGGAAGCACAGGTTGTGCAGTTTTACATGCACTCATCCCTGTCGTCCTGGCTTGAGGGGGCAGGCTCAAGCTTGATGAGGTCATCGATTCGAAGGATGGTGATGGCCGCCTCAGTGGCAAACTTGAGGGACTTGATTTTTGAAATTGTTGGCTCAAGAACACCGGCCTTCTGGTTGTCGCGCACTGTTCCCTCATACAAGTCCAAGCCAACCCTGTAAAAGATGAGGGCGCTATGTTGGCACCTTGTTGATGCTTCACAGCTGATAGCTAAACGTCACACGAAAAGGATGCTGCCAAAGGTGCTATTGTCTCTACTTCCATGTAGGCCTGCATCCGCATATTTTAAATGCCAGTTGCCATTTGGTGAGATACTTAAGTTAATAGCATCAGCTATTGCTTGTTTGGAGACAACTTTTACTAAGAATTTTCTGCCTCGAATGCACCTTATTTATTCACATAACATAGTCACGCTGTAAATAACTGCTAAACAATAAATCGCTGACTCTAGCAAAATTTTTATCTCCTCAATAAACGCAGCCTTCAAATCAGTGCCACTTTTTGAATTCGTATAGTTCTGAAATTCGTACCAGCTGGGTTTACATCACTGAGATTCTACTGTAATCAGATTGCCTGGAAGGCTCACAGAACTGTACACTATCGAACACAGCTTTAGGTGTCAGCTATGTCTTTGACATGATATACATTGTAATCTCACTGATGCTATCCCGCTCAACATGTTTTTCAACATTATAAGAGCTTAATTTTTCATTCCTGGTCGACGCCCTATAAAGACAAGACAGTTTCGTTCTGTCGCTGCCTGCAGCACTGACTTTGGCAGCGTGACAAGATTCTGCGCAGATAACACCTTCGAGTGTTTATTTTTTGATGTGATCTCCTGCGGTGGTGACATTCTGGTTTAGTTTATTGTGTTTAACATTCCAAAGTGACTCGGGCTATAAGAGACGCCGTTGTGGAGGGCATCGGAAATTTTCAACCACCCGGGGTTCCTTAACGTGCACCGTCATCGCACAGAATGTGGGTGCCTTGCTTTTCGCCTCCATCAGAAAGCAGCTGCTGCGGCTGGGGTTCGATCCTGCATCTTTGGGCACAGTAGCCAGGCGCCCTAACCACTGCATCACCATGGCGGGGGCTGACACATGGGGGAAGTTAGCAGAGTGCAAAAGTACAGACACTCCTTGCGTCTTTGTTGACGGCACAGAGCTACGCAATGAAACTGCGACTAATCTAGGGTTTCAGAAAAAGCTTGCTTCCGGACACTGAGGAACAAAATGTTCAGTGCAAAGTGACAGATTATTCCAAAGTGTCGCGATAAATGCGATTAAAGTTAAGCTCCGTGCCAAGTATGTTTCATTGATGGCATTTTGGAGCCTGTGTCGAATAATATGATTACCGAATAATACAGTACAACCACGCCAATACATTTTTCATGGGACAGAGAAGGAAAAAAAAGAAGAAAAAAAAAGTGCGAGAGCCGGGAAATATGACAAATTGAAAACAGCAATAGCGGCAAGCCAAAGCACTTTAAAAGCAAACATGACAGTCGACACTCGTCACTCAGGCCGGCTTTCAATACCTGTTCCCGACGTATCACGTGGCAACATCAACTTAGTTACGATGTAACAGTGGGTTTCTAATGCACAGAGCTCCATGGGAGCCATGCCAGGACTCGACAACAACAAAGTAGCAGCTGGGAAAATACTGCACCCGGGAACGCAACAGCGGGGTTGTAGCGTATATTTTATTTTTCCCATGACAAGATTTCATTGTAGTCCACCCTTTAGTCATGCTCTCGCTCATGACATAGCTTGAATGAACGGAGGACTGCAGAACAAGTTCACTCACCATTTCAGCTGTGCATGGTCCTGCTTGGTCTGAGAACTGTTGTGGTATGCCCGAAGTTTGGAGACCAGGTCAGTTGCATCCTTGGCAGCATTGACAGCCAGTGTCTTGGGAATGACCAGCAGAGAGCGGGCGTACTCTGCTATGGCCAGCTGCTCACGGGAACTCTGCCGGAAGAGAGAGCACACAGCGATTAACCAACACGGTACACCAGACTGGCCTCACAATCCAACCATTGCAGTAAAACGAATCACTGCCTCATTTTTTAGCATTAGACAATTCATCTGCGACTTGCTCCCTTATTGGTGTAGCAAGAAGAGTTTTCTCTACAATGAGGTTCACGCCACTACTCTTGTAATCGTTGGGAACAAGTTGCAAATGCACAAGTCTGAACTTGAGCTGTTTGAGCCCCCCAAAACCTGGCTGGCTGATGCCATAAGAATTTTGTGCCTAAAAAAGGAAAACAAATAATGAACAGATATCTTACCAGAGAAGTAGCGAAATTCTCAAGATAGATGGAGAGTGCAGCTTCGACGGCACCTCCTCCAGCCACCATCGTCTTGGACTCAAGAACCCGACGGACCACACACAGAGCGTCGTGAATGGAGCGCTCCACTTCATCCACAAAGAAGTCGTTTGCGCCGCGCAAGATGATGGATGCCGCAGTCTGTGCCTTTGGCCTGTCCAGAGATGGGAAGCACAAAGAAGGAATGTTGACAGTTTCCTCGTACTCGTATTATCAAGCCAACACAATCTGTAAAAATAAAGCACTTTTGCACCTTCTAGCACTAGACACTTTGTCTGCGACTTGCTCCCTCATTAGTGTAGCATGAGGAGTTTTCTCCACAGAAGAGATTCAGGCCACTACTCTTGTAATCATTGGGAACAAGACGCAAATATAAAGTCTGAGCGTGGGGACCTCACAAACCTGGTTGCCTCATGTAATAATAAGAATTTCATGCATAAAAACAACTAGCTCATCAGGAAGTTGGAGAACTTTTTAATATAGATGCATTACAGATACAAGATAAATAAAATGTAATATACATGCTTGGATTATCAAGGCAATATTATCTACAAATAAAACAACCATTGCTCTAAGTTCACAAAGCAAAAAAAGAAAATATGATGCTGTAGGCATGCAATATTTACCATTGAATGTGTTTCTGCACTACACTACCCCAGTAAACACTCTGATTCAATGACACGCTCAGAAGAGATCAGTTCTGAAGTTCTAGTCTATTGAAGGACAATCAATGGTGCTCATCTCCAGCATGTCAATGCATTTACACCTTAGTAAACTAAGCTCTGGCATCTACCTAGAAATGCAAAGCTTCTGCGACAAAGTTTTTGCGGCTCGAACAACAGCAAAAAATCCTAGCAAGTGAAATGAAGATGCGCAATCGAATGCACCTTCAGGCAGGCTGCAGAATGCAACAAGCCCAGCGCCACTCACTTTTTGATCAAAACCAGCTCGTCATCGCAAATTTTCTCCTGGACCACTTCCTCGGCTTCTCCCAGCATGGTGGCATCAAAGGATTCTTCACCCTCCATATTGGCCAAGCTGACCAGCAGCTGGGCTGCAAGCCAAGACACCAACATCTCAAAGCACGCTCAGAAGAGATTCAAGTCGAAGAGTTCTCGCTCACTCGGAAGCCCCGGAAAAGGAGCATGAACAGGGACTAATATAATATAAACGAGTGATCAGACAGTTTCAGAGGAAAGAAAATACAACCAAACGTGACTCAAGTGAAGCTGCAGGACATGAATGAAGACAGAAACTGGCAGGAAAATGAAAGCGCTTAAGAATAACGCTAAGAACTAAGAAACAAAATTGACAGATAACCAACGCGAGTTCAAAATATCCTAGCTGGAATCAAGAAGAAATAGGCATGGGCAAGGCATGTACTTTGGGGAACAGATAACCGATCAAAGCTCGGGTTCGCAATGGTTTCAAACTCTGGGAATCCCAAATGCTTTCAAAAGGTGCAGGGGGACGCCGTGTATTCTATCTGGCTTTCACACATGGCAGATCAAATTCAATTATTACAGTTGAACCCCTTTCTGGCAGACAGGTACAGTGCAATCTGCTTATAATGATACCAGATATAACAAAACGTAGCTCATAACGAAACTTTGTCTGAACGCTCGATTAAAAATGCCCAAGAAGAAAATGACGTGAAAACTAGGTGTAAGTGCTGAAAACAGACTGGCGTGGTAAAATCCAAGAGGCGGCATTTCGTGCGGTTAGGAAATGAGTGCTATCATCATCATCATCACAATCGTTGCCTGCCCCAGCAGTCACAGAGCCAGAGGACAGTGACAGCTCTCGATGCGAAGTAGCAGGATCAACAAAATTTTATGCAGAGTTTCAAGGTAGGGAAGACTCATGAAAAAATATGAGCATTTGCATTCTACGATTTTATCAATCAAGGCTGGGGATACCCTGCAGCTCATCCAGTCGCCAATTGGTTTCGTGTACGCAAAAGGACTGCCGCCAGCGGAAGTGACACTCACAGTGACTGTCAAGATTCGGCTGCCATTCAAACGTGAATTTCCCAACTTTTTTTATGCATGCTTCAGTTATTGTACGGCTATTTATGCACTCTGTAATAAAGTGTTCATGCTCTTTACGATGATTCACACTGTTCTAACAGATTCCCTAATCACAAGTAAGTAGGCAAGCATACATGCATGGGAAGATGTGGGTGTGTCCTTGTTTCTTTTTTTCCTTTCGCCTGTCCAGGCCTAACGACCGGATTTTCCGATTTTCTAAATAAAGGAACTGCATTGAATAGGGAGATGCTTTTGTCTGTTATATGGGAGATTTCTATAAGTAGGCTTTCATTACTGAACCTTCTACCACACCTAGGTTGTCAACCAAGGATTCCTGAAGTCAAGGTGACAACTTGTTACACAAGCTTATGAGATAAAATAGTAGCCACTACAGTTAAACCTCGATATAACGAACTTCAATATAACGAAATCCTCAATATAACGAAGTTACAAGGCATATTCAACTTATTCCCCTTTGGAAACCATGTATATTTTGCCTCGACATAACGAAGTAATATTGCTGCAATTTCATTACAACGAAGTCGCGTATCCTAAAAAAATTTACCCGGAAGGCAAATGTCGCCGTGACGATGACGGCCGCGGGGAAAGCGGTGCTAGCGTGAGTGACTTGGGTAACCCACGCGGATGGGCCTCATGATCCGCCTTTTGCGCGAGTTTTCTGCGCATGCGCGAAGCCCCAGCGGTGACTGATGAAAACACACTGAGCGGCGTCGACGGCGCTTCTCGTCGCCGCACTCATAGCCAACGCACGAGGGCTGGAGGCGCGGTCACGTTCACAGCCTCGGTAAAACGATGCCAACCACCTCGAGGCGTGCCGGGATGCAAGACGCGTTTTGTTAGCTTTCCTTCGGCGAGCCGCGACCTGCAACGGCGTGAAGCTTGGATTAGGGCAACCAAGCGTCAAGACGTGAATGGGCGACCTTGGCAGCCGACTGCGTGCTCTCGACTGTGCGAAAAACACTTCGTTACAGGTATGTATGCATCTAAAGGAAATGTGCATGATGAAAAGTATCTACCGGAGTTTGCACCAAGCCTGTAACCCACCAGTGATAGCCACAATGAGCATTGTTCGGGACGTCTGATGGCGATGTATTTTCTCGTTTGTTTTATTTATGTGCGAAGGGGCCGGGTAGCGCAGATATCACAGGTGGCTGTGTGCGCTAGTCCGTAATATTTAGCATGTTTTATCCCGACTGCCGCCTGACTAAAAAGAAGAAAAAAATAGGGTGTTTGTTGTGATGCACCGCCGTTAGCGAGCCGAGTGGTTGAGCTGGTCATGAGGCTCGCGAACGGCAGTGCATTAAAACGCCGTATTTTTTTTTTCCTTATTAGTGAGGTGGCAGTCACGATAAAACATGCTAAATATTACGGCCTAGCGCACACAGCCGCCTGTGATATCTAAGCTACCTAGCTCTTTCGCACATAAAGATAAGAAGGGACAAAATACATCGCCTTCAGGCCCCGGTGCAACTGAAGCAATCACGCACCGAAGAAATCCTCATTGCAGCTATCACTGGTGCGCTACAGCCTGGGTGAAAACTCCAGTAGGTACTTTTCATCATGCCTATTTCGCTTAGATGCATACATTCCTGTAGTATTTGTGTTTTTGCCGCTCGGAGCATATGACGCACTTGACACTTGCACGACGCACAGTATTTTTTTTTCTAATTAAAGGCTCGCCTTCGTGCACGCCAAAGCATCCGGACTTTGTTACTTTAATGTACGCAATCAGATGCACTTCGTTAGGGAGCTTGATAATCGTCGTCTTCGTCCAACCGTTTGCAACGGCAAGGAAACCGCCCGGCACGATAAATGAGTCTCCTGGAGGGTTCATGCTCGTTCACTTGCAGAGTGGATCGCTCTGGACGTAGAACAGGGTTGGTTCCTGACTGAGATGCGCATCCAATATGTAGGAGATTCACATGTGACACCAAGTTGTTGATTCCGCAGAAATCGCAGCGGAGGCAGAACTGAATGTTGGAGATCCTTTCACAACAGAATGACCATTCTCTGCGCATCGAGAACCTTTTCACCACTGCGACCACATCCGTTCTGACTCCTGAGGCCAGAAACCGGCTACAGCTCTGAATCATCCATTGCCAGAAAAATGCAGCGCGTTTCCTGCAGGTGTGCATTCTGGCCGGGACAATGCCCTTTTCACGGGGTGTGTATATGTGACTCTCTGCCGATCTTCGTGGATGAAATCCTATAGCTGCACGGTTGTAGATGACGCGAGGAGGAAGCGATGCCCATTGCACCATGCCGGCGCCGCGGTGACCGCATTGTGCTCGGTAACTCAAGACACCCCGCGCATATGCGCCGCTCAAAGTCACAGGAGACGATTCCACCTAGCTCTGCAGCATCAACAAACCCCTGGCTGCTTTGCCCTTTGAGATCCCTCTCTCTCTCTGCCCCCACGCTCTCCTGTCTGCCGAAAACCTGCACGCTGAGAGCGTCTCATTCTGTCACGTCGAACACGGCCCGCGCTACACGCTCTTACAATACGAAGATAGTATATGCGTACGTGCGTTACGAGTGGATTGTGAAAACGCTCTACCTTCCCCCATACTGCGTGAACATGATATGCTGCAATCACTGTCACTACTTTCCGCTCCGAGGCCAAAAAAGGGGGGAAGCTTTCGCTTTCTACCTGCGTTGGCGTGGCCTTTTCGTATGGTGCGCTTTCGCGTCGTCTGCTACACTGCCGCTCAATGTGCTTCCCGCATGATGGCGCCACATCCTCGCGCAAAAGGCGGATTCGCTCCCAGCAAGCGGGAGAGAGAGAGCAACCCTCTCTCTTCCCCCCGTCCGGGCCTGTCTTTATTTTTTTTTGCTCGGTCGCCGGCGACGGCGCACTCCTCCCCCCACTCCTCCCAGGCTTCTTTGCTGTGCATGCGTCAGCTTACACGCCCGTCTCTCATTGGATCTGCCAACCCATGTGATTGCTTGCGCACTTGCGCGGCTTACGTCGCCGCCGTACTCCTTTGTCCGCGTTGTCGCGTTGTTCACTCGCTGCTACCACACGTGCTGGATACATCGCAGGCGTTGCTTTGGTTGCCCTCGTGTATGCCCGCGTGCGTCGCCGCCATGAGTGGCAAGCGGAAAGCCCTTTCGCTTGAGCAAAAAGAGGCGATTCTGGACGCAGTTTCGAAAGGCGAAAAGAAGAAGGACGTAGCGGCTCGATTCAGCATATCCATGAGTACGCTTTCAACAATTTTGAAAGCCAAGGAGTCTATCCTCAGCTCAGTGAAGTGTGGAACGAGCGCCCAATGTAAGCGATTGAAGCCTGCTACGTATCAAGACGTAGATAAGGCTGTGTTCGCCTGGTTCATGGACGCCAGAGCGCAGAATGTGCCGGTAAGTGGCGCAATTTTGCAGCAAAAGCAAAGGATTTCGGTTGCCTGCTCGAGAAGGATTCATTCAAGGCAAGCAGTGGTTGGCTCCACCGTTTTAAGGCCCGGTACGGGATCGTCGGACGGCTGCTGTGTGGGGAGTCAACGTCGGCTGACGTGCCTGAAGCCGCTAGTTGGCTGGAGAAGGAAATGCCAGCAATACTGACGCGATACCAGCCGTCGGACGTTTACAACGCGGACGAAACTGGATTATTTTATCAGATGCTACCGAATCGGACGCTAGCACTGAAAGGTGATCGCTGCCATGGTGGCAAACAGAGTAAACTGCGCATAACTGCTCTGCTGTGCGCCAACATGGATGGCAGTGATAACAGAGTGCCGCTTGTGATTGGCAAGAGCAAGAAGCCGCAGTGCTTCAGAAACGCTTGGAAGCTGGAAGTGGAGTACACTTCTAACACGAAAGCGTGGATGTCCCGCGACATCTTCCGTGACTGGCTCCGGGCGTTCGACAAGGATATGAAGAATGGCGGCCGCAGCGTGTGCCTCTTAGTGGACAATTGTTCCGCCCATCACGTCGACGACTTAGAGCTTACCAATGTCGAGCTACAGTTTTTTCCACCGAACTGCACGTCGCTGCTTCAGCCGCTCGACCAAAGTGTCATCAACAGCGTGAAGTGTGCGTATCGTCGCCGGTTGATCGACAAGCTGCTGCTCAATCTCCGCTTAAAATGCCCCACCAAGGTGGATATTTTTCAAGCCTTAGAGATGTTTTCCGCATCGTGGAAGGCGACATCAAAGGAAATTATCAAGAACTGCTTCCGGAAAGCCGGGTTTGAGAACGGCGTGGCAGCAGCAGCGAGTGCCTCCGAAGACAACAGCACGGAGGCTAATGAAAGGGCTCCGCTCGATGGCGAGGAAGGCGATCAAGCCGGCCTTGAAGAAGCATGGAGGTGCCTGGAGAGTGATGGGGCCGTTCCTGACGGTGTCGCTCTGGAAGACTTCCTCTACGCAGACTCTTGCGTCGTTGCCACCGAGGAAGTTACCGACGACTCCATCGTGCAGGATGTGCTAGGAAGCACGCAGGAGGACCCAGGCAGCGATATCGATGCTGAAGACGACGATGCCCCGAGCAGCCGCGAAGTGCTTGACGCAATTGATATTCTGCGGCGCCACGCGAGTTCGAATGGGCAGCAAGATGCAATGCAATCCTTGCGGCCTATGAACGCAGTGTGAGGCCATCTCCGATTGCAAAGCAGACGCAAAAGAAAGTCACTGATTACTTTCAGAGAAAATAAAGGATGAGTGCTTACAACTGGCAAGTGATTTGGTAATGTTTCCGCATGCTAGGTACGAAATTTCGATGCAACGAAATTTCATTATAACGAAGTAAAGTGCCGATTTTTACGACTTCGTTATATCGAGGTTTAACTGTATTTGCTCTCATCATACTAGCATATGTCAAGGCGTCGTATGTCCTCTACTGCACTGCAGGTGTTGCAAAGTGCACTGATGCTAATTTACTGCAGAAAAGTTGTGCACTTAGCCCTTGATCACTTAGCGTCATGAAAGAAAAATATTTTGACAAAAATACCAATATGACCGAAGTACAGAATTTGTTTCATGATCATGAATTATAAAAATTTATGCCTTCCGTCCAGGAGCAACTAGTAGAGAAAACTCGGCTACATACTTCATCAAGCATTCAGACCAATTTTCATGGTAAATACCTACAGGGTGGCCAGAATTCTACCGCTGTATCAAATATGTCACTGATAAAGCTAAAAAAAGTTGATTGTTATAAGTGATTTATTGTTATATCTGGTATTATTATAAATTGTTTATATTGTATCAATATTGTATCAATATTTAAAGGGAGATGCTCCTCGAAAACGCTTTTTCTTTAATATTGAACCTATGGTTATGAAACATTGGCCATTTATAGAGTTTTTAATGCTGATTCCAAATATGTTTTTACTTTCCACATATCTTTATTAGTTCTTGTGTAGAAGTGTCTGCAAAAGCACAATATAGGGCCTTTTGTGCACACTTTTTTGATAATGAAATGCATGTTTAGACCAGCTTGCAATAGCTCATTATGTTGCTTTGGTAATATAGTATGTCGAAAGCTACTTCAAATTTATTCATTTTATCCTATAATTGCAAAAAAAATTCAGGAACACCAATGTGTATATTTTGGGCACCATGTGTCAACATTCTGAATTTTTTTCAAAAAAAGTTCAAGAGATTTTTTATAACCAGGTAGATAACAACATTCTACACACTTTGAAGAGGCTGTGCGCAAAATTTCATCCAAATCTGACTACTGAAAGTACTCAAAATTTGTTGCACAAAATGTAAAAAATGCTGAAAACCACGAATGGAGAAAATTGCATTTGAAAGTTTCAAACATCTGTATTTTTTCATAAACACAACAAAAGCACATGAAACTTCTTGCCACTGCTTTCATGGCCGCACCATGATCGCAGCAAAGTTCGTGTGGTGTAATGGGTTCGGCAGGTCAAGAATTGCACAAAATCGCGACAGCTGTTCGTGTCCGATGCCAATCGCACGCGCAGCCACCACCACCTTCACGTTGACGGCGAAGCTGTCGCGAGAGCTTCCGCTTCGATGGTCCCGATTTCCACTGGCAAGTCCACCGGGCACAGCGCGGCTCGAGGTGTGCACAGCAGAAAGCACTGATGCTAGGCACTCGCTACTTTCACAGTGCAGCTCAAGAAAAGCCGAAAGCCCATTTCGCTTTTCCACCGGTTCGCGTACCGCAGGGGTACAGGTGCGGCACGTAGGGCAAGCAGCACCGCTTACCAGCACCGTAAGCGTGCTAATCTCGCATATCGCAACACTCGTAGAATATCGATGACCGCATGCTGCCCTATCTTCCTTGAAGAGTCCAATCTTCACCTCCGAGGCGCTCACAAAGTTCACCACGGCATCGATCTCGTCCGAGTGCACGTTGGCCTGGTTAGGACTAGCATGCGTCTCCCGCTGCAGTTTTCCGGTGAGGTCCGCGACGGCGTCCTCGGTACGGGTTCTTCGACCGAGACTTTCGAGCTCGGAAGTTGCGCTTTTGCGTGTCGTTCATCGCGAACTCAACAAATGCTAAAATGCCGCTGAAAAGAACTAGCAGAGCACGATGTAGCGCGATCCAGATGCTGCACAAAACGAAAGCAGGAGGTAGGCTTCGCCACAGCGTCGTATCAGTCCAGGCCAATGGTGGCCTCTCTAGAGCACCACGTGATTTAAAAGGTCCAGTAGGGACGCTCGAAGCGTGCGCGGAAAACGTTTTTTTTTATTATTTGCAGCTGAGATACGAAACTGCGAGAGATGCTATCTACAAGAGAAAGGCTTTCTCAACCTCTCCCAGCAAATGGCAATGGCGGGCGACGCGGCGTTCTCGAGGTATAGGCGCACGAAAATTGACGATTTGCGCGGAAAATAGCACTTTCTCGAGCCACCGTGGTTGAATAAAATGGACATTTTACTAACTTCACGATCGAATTTTGCCTTGATCTTTTAGAAAGTTGTAGCTAAATGTTCAAAGATAATTTTACAGGCAAAAACTCAAAACTGAAAAATTACTCGGAAAACTCGCTTTTTCGACGCGCATCTCCCCTTAAGAATATTTAAATGTAGTTAATAATTCATGACAACGATGTTTGACATATCATGGCTTGAGTGCACTAACACCCCACAGTGGGTCAGGCCAGTAATAAAACCAGGCAAAGAGTTGAAAGCTTTGTGCTTTAGACTGTGCAGAAGTGGTGAACGAAATGCCGAAGTGCAGGACTTTAAAGCTAAAGTAGAAGTCCTGCTTGATCCAAGAAGCAGGCAAGAATGCCTGTTCCCGGACAGAGCTGGCTAAAAGGCATGGCGTGCCCTTCTCAACGTTGCCCACAATACTGAGCAACAAGTCGAAGGTACTAGAGGCCTACGGCAAGACACATTCTTCGAAGCGGTCACGAGTGCGGCGCATATCAAGATGTGAAATCTTTTCTGCTATGCTGGCTGCAGAAAGCAAACGCAGCCCACCTTCCCGGATGGTTTAGCCGTGTTAAACAACGCAATAATTTGGCATTTCTGACCGTCTCTGGTGAGAGCAGCACTGCTAACGGGAGCGTTGTCGAGAATCGAAAGAAGCACACTTTGGTACCACTGCTTAGCGAATATGGTGCAGACTACATTTGCAACCTTGACGAAGCTGCACTTTTTTATAAGATGCTGCCAACAAAAACATTCGCAGTGAAGGACACCGCAGTCAAGGGTTGAAAACAGGCTAAGGACAGGACTACTGTGCTGTTTGGCACGAACATGTGTGGTAAATACAAGCTGCCGCTAGTGGTTGTGGGGAAGACTGGGAAGCCTCGCTGCTTCAAAGGAAGATTTATCAGCACCACCTGCTCAAGCGTGTGCTCCTTCGCTATGACAATGGCAAGAACTCCATCAACCTCTTCGGAGACATATGCCTCATGGTGTATGCTTGGACACAAGTGGAGCCCACATTGATCAGGCTAGTTTCTTCAGTGAAAGCATTGTTGATGCAGACGATGACTACCAATGTACGCATGACAAAGAAGGAACAGAGTATTGTGACCCCATCAATGCACTCTGCGCAGGAGATGGTGAGTCCAACGCAGCTGGCTTCGCCGGCATCATTTTGGTCTCGTTTGAAAGATCTCAATTCAGGCTATTCCCATGTCATGATTGGCGTTCGTGAGCGAACACCCGAAGCGGAAAACAAAGGGAGGAAACTGCGCGTGTTTAACTGTGCGAAACACGCGCTGCTTTTGGGCTCTGAAAGCATTTCACCTAAATGACCATTTTGAAAAGGTCGCGTAGTTAGGCCTAGCTGGTTTAGCGACGTTCAGTTCTCACAACCAAGGCGCGGTGGCAGCCCCGAATGCGAAATGGCGTCACGAGCGGCATGCGGAATCTAAAACCTTGTCGAAATAAATTTTGTTCCGAGCTTCAGGGCAATTATCTCGATGGGAAATGGTGCATCCACACCAAAAACCAGTCATAACTCATTTTAGCGAGTTGCTGTTAGCCTTGGTAATTCAAAAATATGCCAAAAACATTTTTCGCTGATTTTCAAAATTGAATTTTGGACAGCCACCATTTTGGAGGAGCGATATGGCTTCTAGAGCAGCTATTGCTATAATTCTTTTTTTTACCAGAAAGAACACTGCTTTTTAACCAGTTTGTATGCCAAATTAACAAAATAAATAATTTTTTCCAGCCACTAAAATTAGCTTTTTCTTTGGCAAGTTTGACAAGCCACAACTTTCTTCTAAAGTATCCTAGAATGCTCTTATGCTTTATTGCAATCCTTTGTGATTCCAGATTATTTAAGGATTAAAATCTTCTCCTCAAGACCTTATGTTTCCTAACTATGCTTCCTACAAGCAAAAGATCAGTTTTCCTTAATATATATATATAAAACTACCTGCATTAGGTAAAAACAGTTTGTAGCTTTGGAATGAGCACGAGAAAATGCATAAGTGGTGCAAATCTGGTGCAAATTCGCCCACAATAAAAAAAAATAGTTCTAAGAGCGGTGTCCCCTCTTAATTTGAAGAATTCTCGCGGTCCAGATGACTTCGAATTAACGAGATTTTATTGTATGTCGCCAGGAAAAGTGTCAAAAAACGTGGCACTACCTCCTGTAGCCTTTGCGATGCGACGAAGATCCTGCTTCTTGCAACGACGCACGGCCATGGCACCAGCCTCCACGAAGTACTTGAGGCACAGGTCGTCAATGCCCCCTGTAACCAGGATCACATTGGCACCAGCGGCCAAGATCTTGGAGATGCGCTCCTTGGTGATGTCCATTTCTCTGCAAAGGCCACGGCAGCGCCCAGATAAAGCACCATTCACCAGTGCTGATGAGAGGGCGTAGATAGAAGCTCGTGTAGATGATGCAAAAAGTAAGCGGAGCACAACACCACTATTTCATTGTAATCTATGCATGACCTAGTGGATGTCGGGACGAGGCACAACGTGGTAAGGTAAAATTGAAGCACCAAAGTATGGTCGCATGTAATATATTTACTTGAATGTGACCATGACTGTCATACGAAGGTCTACTTTATACAAAAAATGATGACAAAGTATGAATGTAAAGCGAGGGGAAGGGCTGTGGTATACGGAAAAATGGCTAGAAGTTTGTGAACTAAAGTACCCCTAAAAATGGTTTCATGCACCCCTCCAGCTCCAAGAGTGCCGCACAAAAGATTACCAAATAAGATGAACATGAAGATAAGCACAGAATACCACCAAGCGGTCACTGTGTCGACCGTGCACTTTAGAGGATCCACCGTAAAAACAACGCTTCTCCCAGTCACTCAACTGTGCTGCAAGTCATGTCTCCTGAAAGCTGGTACAGTCGCTGAGATATATCGGAGTCGGCAAGACCAGGCAAATGGTCTGTCGAATAGAACAGTCTGAAAAATTCGCGAAATAGAAAACTGGGATTGGGTTTAAAAGTTATGAAGTTCATTGCAGGGGTGGAAGCAGACTCTAGCATTTTGGAGCAGCTCAGGAAGCAGTAAAAAAGTCAATTTGGAGCAGCTTTGGAGCAATAAAATGAGAGTTTGGTGCATTCGAACTATGTTTTGGATCATGTCTCTAGGGCCAAATGCTTTTAATATTTGTAAGTTTTTGTTTCTGACAAAAAAATACCCGATTTGATTTCTTTCTGTTCCAACTTTCTATGCTTTGCTGACTGCACCTGCCTCTCTGACAAGACAGGACAAACAGCCAAAACATGCAGATATTTAAAATAGCCGACACAAGTGACCTGTGGAACAATTTGGAAAAGACTGGAAGCGAACCAAATGCTAGCTTCTACATGTGATAAATGAACCAAGTTCGACTATTTAGGCATGATAGATTGAAACGTGGAGTCTATCATTTTAATGTGCTCAAGCATGAGCATTAGTTTGGAGTTCACATCAATGACCAGCATATTTCTGCTCTCCTTGTGCATATCTTCTTTGATCCTATGCCTGTGCTGAAAAATTCCAGGGCATATACTACACTTAAAGGTAGCCTTTTCCTCCTTCAGATTCTTTTGCTTCATAGCCTTGTGCCAGTGGCTTCTGCTTTCACCTGAGCAACACCGGCACTTTCTTATTTTAAATACGTTGGCAATAAACCTTTTCATGACCCTGCGAGAAACCGGTTTGACTGGGATGTGAAGCAGGTGTGGGGGGAGAATCCGCAGCTTTTTCCTGTGCTATGAGCACAGCCCAGTCTCCAATAGGGCAGCGCCCTTTGGCCAATTTTGAAGATGTCTATAGGCCCTGTATGGCTTTCTAACATTCTTGAGAATATGTCTAGAGAATGGCATCTTTGTGGTGTCGCCCATTTACGATTCAAGTATGTTTTTGTCTGATATAGGCGTGACCCGCTTGGTACTAACAAACAGGCGCGATGATGAAGTACCTGCTTGTTTTCACAGATGAACCCTTAGAACAACCGGGTTGTTCTGTGCTGTTGGACAACTTTCCTAACGGCTCGAGATACCCACCATGACTGCTTCACTCACTTCTCTCACCACCGGTAATTCAAAAGGCTTGGTTGGGGAAGGTGCTATGTCAAGTGCACAAAACATTTTTTCCCAATTATTTCACTTCAATCGCTTGTTGTGGCTTTTTAAGGGGGGACACGGCTCTTTGGCACCGAAAATCGGCCTGAAAATCGGATTTTCAATTTTTTCATTTTCGTATTCCTCGCACCATTCCACATCTGCACGCAAATTTTCATCCTTATACCCCGCGTATTTATGAAGTTATAGCGATTAAAAAATGCAGTACCACACCCACTGCCCTTTAAATTGTGGACAAACGACACCCAATTTCGATCGCCCGGCGCATGAGAACTACGCGCTCCACCGCGGCGATTTTGGTCTCGTTCGAAAGCGCGCGCTTTCGGCTTATTTTTTCTTTCGGAAAGCAACCCTGTGCGCTCCGCCTTCCCCATAAAAAACAAACAAAAAGATAGCATGCAGCGCGCGCTACTATTGGCCGGTTAAGGCACGTGATCAAAATGGCGTCGTTTGGTTGGTTCCGGCAAGCTAGCCCTGAAATGCGGACTCCCAGTGACGCCATTTTGTCTTTCTGCCGACCACGCTAGTGCAACGCGAGAGTCATGCCAGGCGCGAAGAAGTACCGCTCTTTGCACAAGTTCGGGCGAAAGCAACCAAAGAAACGCGTTAAGAATGCGACTTCGTTGCATACTGTGCAAGAAGCAAGTGCCAGTGCTACGGGATTGTGTGACGATCACGTTACGGGCGGCGACGCTTCTCCGATTCCGCTGGACAACGGCGCCGTTCTTCGTGCCGACTGCAGTCGTGTACGTATTGATACCGCGCCTGTCACTAACAGTGACATAACTCAAGTGAGTGCCCGTGAGCAGGCTACGCTTGATAGACTGGTATCGACGCCGGCGACGGCACGAAAGACCGCGCTGTTCGCCGATGCAAGTGGTGCGTCCGCAGAGTCAGATGCGGACGGAACAGCCTCCTATGCGGTAATTGACCTCAGCATTGTGAATATCCTTCTGGATGCCGTGCGGTGCAAAACGTGTCGTGGATGCGTGCGTTTAATTACCAGCGACCGGAGCTATGGCCTCGCCGTAAAACTGATCGTGCTGTGCGACAACTGCGGTGAGATTGCGGCCGAGTGGAACTCGCGGAGGGTTGACGGCGAGAAAAGGTGCAATCCTTTTGAGCTGAATATTCTGGCTAGTCGAGCAATGCTGTCGACCGGTAACGGCCAGACAGCAATGAACGATATCTTTTCGGCGATGGGGTTGTCGCGGCGCGGGATGCACAACAAGACGTTTCAACGGCATCTGAAGAACACACTGCAACCCGCTGCTACCCGAGCCGCCACGACCGCTATGGCACAAGCCGCGCAGGCAGTGGCGAAGGTCTACGATGACTTGTGTTTTGGGCATAGGGGGAACATTGCCGTGTGCTACGACGGCACATGGATGACGCGCGGACACTCATCACATATAGGCGTCGGTGCCGTGGTGGAACTCTTCACTGGTTACGTGCTTGATTATGTGGTGTTGTCAAACTTTTGTCTGGGCTGCGAAATTGGTCCCAAGCCAAACACTGACGGCTACGAACTTTGGAAATCACGCCACCAGTGCCAAAAAAACACCAACTCCAAGGCTGGTCAAATGGAAGTAGAGGCTGGCAAAATTCTGTTTGAAAGATCTCTGCAGCGCCACAACATGCGCTACACAACCATGCTATGCAATGGGGACAGTCGCACGTTCAGTGCTCTTAAAGATGCTGCAATCTATGGCTACATTGAAATAGTCAAAGAGGACTGCATAAATCACGTGCACAAGCGTATGGGAGCAGCTTTGCGCAACCTCTTGCAGAGACACAAGGGTGCAGGGAAGCAAAGTCTTGGCGGCAGAGGAAGGCTGACAGCTGATCTAGTTGACAAGCTGGCAATATATTATGGCCGAGCGCTTCGATCAAATGTAGGTGATGTGGATGCCATGCAGCGAGCTGTGATGGCGACATATTACCACATCACATCTACTGATGACTGCCCCAAACACAGTTTGTGTCCTACCGGTGAGAAGTCATGGTGCCGCCACAACGCTGCAAAGGCAAAAGAGGAGCCTGCACCAAAGCACAATTACAGTCTGCCAAGAGATGTGGCTGATGCTCTTTTGCCTGTTTATAGTCGTTTATCAGAGAAGAGCCTGCTGCAGAGGTGCATTCGGGGGAAGACCCAGAACTCGAACGAAAGCTTCCACTCGGTCATCTGGACCTTGATCCACAAAGAGCGGCACTCATCACTGTTTGCTGTGGAAGCAGCCACAGCAGAAGCTGTGCTGCGCTTCAATGCCGGCTGCAAGCATACAGCAGCAGCAATTCTGCAAGAATGCAGTACAAATGTGACAGCAACTGGGTCCAGGAGAGCTGAAGAAAAGGACTTGCACCGTAGCGTACGTTCTGCAAAGAAGCGGGCGGCTTCGCTTGGCGTTGCTAAAACAGAAAAAAGAAAACACCGCGACAGCATGCACCCCGACTATGCTCCTGGTGCATTTTAATAGCATGAGGTCTTTGAGGTTGCCCTTCCTGATTAAATGCCGTCAGGCTTGAGTGCTTCCGACAATCCCCCAATTTTGGTAGTGTTGCATTTTTTAAAGATCAATATCTCTGGTCCTGTTCTTGCTATTGCTTTAAAAAATTTTTTTCTAGAAAGGGAATCCTGCGAGTCTCATGAAACCAAGGTAAATGCAGTGACGACAAAAGAAAATTTGCTGAGAAGGTTATGTTGTCTTCGGTACCCAAATGGAATTTTCCTTTCAAGCGTTTCCTATTGCGTAACTTTGGCTCAAACTGGCATAGGCCATTAATTTTCGCTTCAGATCACTTTCCACCTGTTTCTGATCTTGTTGACATATCAATCATTGACATAATTTACACCTACATGCTGTGAAGTGTTTTTCCTCGTTTTCTCAAAACTGCAATTTTGAGGGTGATGCAATTTTGGAGGAGAGATATCTCTTAGTCTATTTGTGCTATAGCTCTCATTCTTGTCTTGTTAGAAAGAGAAAACCTTTGACAGTGCCGTAGGACAAAAATATGTACAGTTACTATGCGGCAACATTTACAGAATTAATTATCAATCTTAGGTGCCAACCTGGGCTTTTATTCATAAAAGTTTGACTTATTGTAACTTTGGTTCAAATTCTTCTACCACGTTAATTCATGACTAGCGGCACTCTATGATCCTTCTAGATCACTCTGGCAGGGCTATTCTCCTCATGCCATAAAGTGTTTAGTAATTAACTCACCTCCAAACGAAGAACATGAATTAGGTAATATTTTGAAAGCTATTTCATCTACAAGAAAACTAATCAGATATTTGAAATCAGCATGCAAAAGTACATTAATGGTGCAAGTTTCAGTCAGATCCACCCATAAATAAGGAAAAAAGTTTTAAGAGGGGTGTCCCCCCTTAAAATTTACTTCCAAATTTGTTATACTCTATGCTCTTCTGTTTATGAAACTTTTATACGTATTAAGGTCAGCATGAGGTGCATTATAACTGCCACCATTATGCTGCCTTTGTTTCGACTACAGCAGCCCCTAGAGCGTGTACACGAAGCTCACAGCATGCCACTGTCCCATGTGCTTCTCGCTGCTAATAAAACAAATTGCATCGAATCACATTTTAGGAGGAAATATTATTAATAGTCCCCTGTGCTGCTAAATTTGACGGAACATCGAGGTAGCCAGTTTGGAGCAGTTTTGGAGCAGGAAAAGCAGTTTGGAGCAAATGGAGCAGCATTTCCACCCCCGACCAGAGTTCATCGCTACCCACATTTTGTTTGGAAACTTAAAATACAAAGTTGTGTAATCCGATAGCGCAGGTCACCAGTCCGTGCATGCAGGTTGCTTCAAATAGAAGCACTATGAATCAGGGGTGGAACAGTAAAACAGGCTTTGGAGCAGCTCTTGGAGCAGGAAAATATACGTTTTTGAGCAATTATGAAGCACAAAGTGCGCATTCTGGAGTAGCTATGGAACAGAACTATAATCGTTTCTTAGCAGCAACATCAGCATTTTGGAGAAATTTGAGAGCACACGGGCAATGTAAAACTTCATTAAGATCGTAAAGGCCTCCGCTATCCTCTTTGTAGTGCAACACAATAGAGGTAGTGCCTGCTCACAAATGGCCCCGTCGTGTTTTGAGTATGCTTCACTGCATGGACTATGAACAATGCATAACAAGTGCACAGTTTCAGTTCAATGGAAGCAGCACATGGATGCAGGCACGAAAATACATCGTGGGGGTTTAAACACGGCTTGAACCTAGTTAGACGAGTGAAAGCTCATAAGTTTCCCTCATAAAAAGACCTCAAGGTTGATTGAATTCAACCTTGCAACCTGCAGCAACGGTGCAGCGGAGCACGACCATTTTGCTATCATTCGAAAGCTGCACTCTTCTACTTTCTGCTTCTAGCGGGAAACTGTTCTCAGTCTGGCAACAGTGTAGCTAGTCCACTGCAAAAAATACTAAAATCTCGAACGCCATAGTAGTTTTCGCACCTCGTGGAGCGAATCCTGCGCCCCGATTGGACGCTGGGAAGCACTGTCTGCTGCACAAAAGAGCGTCGTCCGCTGTTTTGCCCTGCTACTGTGTTTCTCCGCCACAACGGCTGGTTGAAAACGGAAGTTCCGAATGGCTCATGCCTTCGCTAAAGAACGAAAACGGCGGCCTTGGATATGCAAGGAACCATCGGAGATGCCAGCACCAGCAACGATTAGCCCAACAAGCCAGTGCAGGGCACGTATGGAAGGATCGGTGGCATGTGCACAATACCAGTGAAGGCTTTCTACGATATCCGCTAACCGCCGCAAGCAATCTCTGTTGTGGGGACTTCGAAGAAGCGCTGGGAAACGAGACGCCATTCACCACGCTGAGCCTCCCAGCCATGAAAGAGCTGCTCTAATGTGTGCAACAGATGCTGAAATTTTGAGCGAGTGATGGAAAAGAAAATGAGGGAAAGAAATTGATTGTGATTATGTGCCTGGAGGCTTCTAGCAAAAGATAAGCTGAAGTCTGAGCTTCAATTTATAATAAATAAACTCTCAGCGCGTTTCGAAACTTATTTCCGTGTTGTCTCAAAACGCGATTTTTGACTTCTGCATGTACTGTTGCCCATGATATCTCCAGATGTAGCACTCACATATAAATAATTATTGTTGCATTTTGAAGCTGATAAAATGCTCTGTGCAATAAGATCTAAACAACTTACGATTTCTTTTTACAAATTTAATTGAACTATATGGATTCACATTGAAATTTTCATACTTAATAAGTGTATTTGATGAGGCTATAAGTTATATACCGGGAAAGCAAAAATTAAAAGAATGGTACAGCTGCACACCCTGGCTTTCGTAAAACACAGACATCAAATTTTAATAATTTTTTTCAGGAAGTTATTAAAAACTTAGGCAGAATGATTAGTCATAAATTAATAAATATTTCAAAATTGACACGATAGGTAAAAACAGACTGCATATTTGTGTTCAGCACACAAAAACACATTCGGTGTGCTGTTTTCATCCATGTATAATAAAAGTTGCCACAATTAGTTTACACCACCGGGTCTCCCCTTTTAGCTAAGCATGTACAGCCAACATTACACCACCTTTGGCGGATGGCCTCAAGCTTCTTGGGGTCTGTGACCAGCACCTGGACCCCCATGCTCATCTTGGCCTTCTGCAGGTTGAAATCCAGGCAGGCAATCTTGGCACCAGTCACCTTCTTGGTCATGGCTGCACACCAGCAAACAGACAGAGGTCCCCATGACGAGTGGCTTAGAGCACAGGCACCCACAGGCACAGGACAGAGCACAAGCATCCGGATGGTCCAATACACATGCTGGTGTACCCAGGAAAGGAATTTAGGGCAAGTTAGTTTAATTATATGTTACTGTTGACAGCACTGGCAATTCAGTGCACCCGTTGTTCCTCTTTTCTTGCTTGTCCACATTTTTTCTACAATGTTACCAGAGAAAAACAATTACGGCATTTAACATCCCAAAGCAACACAAATGCCGTGCAAAATGTCACAGTGGAGGGCTCCAGGTTAACTTAGACCATCTGAGCTTGTTTGTTGACTTTGTACACCATAGTGTTACAGGCAAATTTTTGTATTATATACATCCATTGAAATATGGCTGCCACGGCCAGGACAGAACCAGCGACCTTGGTATCAGCAGTCAAACGAAGAGTCCACTGTGGGAGGTTTTGCTGCCAATGATGACCTGATCAAAAATAAGCCCTCTATTCATAACCTTCCCTGCTATATATATATATAAAAAAAAAGGGAGAGTTGATTTTGAGGATAAGCTAAGTCTTCCCTTACTTCTTTTTTCTCCCAATTTGCAAGGGTGCTAGCTCGGCGAGAACTCAAAGCACATATGGCCACTATGAAACTGTCTTTCTTTGCAGTATTTTTGCTTCCATCCCAACATCTGTGACATTGTGAGATATAAACTGCCCCAACGCTTGAAAAGTAGAGAGAAAACTGAAGGGAAAACATCCTCATTCGTGTACATGCCCTTTCTTCCTCATTTAATCCGCAACCCCTTCACTTGTGCCTCTATGTCCTACATGCCCTTTTGCTTAGCATCTCATAAACGATGACACGATGTGGCAGACCATCCGCTACAAAGCCCAATTTAAAGGTGCAATAGGTAGCATTCTGCAAAATTTCCCTTTTCTCTTTTTGCTTTTGTTTTCTGGGTTTTCATGTGTGTATAGTTTTAGACGCAGATGACGTAGTCATAACGGAAGCCCACAGCCATCAAAATATCGCAGTAGTTTTTGCTTTTGCAAGGTACAACTTCTCCATGCTGCTGGTACCAATGAAAATGTCCTAATCAGTGAAGACATCCAAAATAATCTTTAGTGTTGTTTTTAATAGGATGCAAATAATATTTTGATATAACCGCTACATATTTGTGGTTGAGAGAGGACATCACCGAAACAACAAGCCCAATGCAAGTGTGCTATAATCGCAAATTCACTCCGCATAGCGACAAGCCACCGTGCGATTGCTTGAAATGAACTCCGCGCGTTGGGCAACTCCTACTCCCTGCAGGGAGTTCAAAAGAGGATGGGAGTTGGGATGCTTCATCTGATTTCAACAGCAAAATCCGCCACTAAGGGCAACAATTCGAAGTCTATAAGAATGCGTGGAGAGTGTAGGTCAAATCCTACAATTAAAAGATGCTGTCAAAATGCTTCTTAGCGCACCTTTACCTAAGCCATGTGAATGTGTGTGCATGGCCTAGAAGTAGTGTGTGGCTCGGGAACCAAGGGTCCCCTCACCTTCCCATCTCAAATGAGAAGCCTCAGGAACACGACCACCTCACCTCATGTAGTCTTGTGATGCTACACTTCCCAATCACAAATCAATGCTCAACACCGGATTTTCTGGAGAAAGAAGCTCCAAAACTACCGCGTTACACACATACACATGCACAGAGAGAGAGAGAGAGAGAGAGAGAGAGAGAGAGAGAGAGAGAGAGAGCATTAAGATTAGGAGAGCCAATGAACACGACAAATTTAAGAGCAGACACAGGGTCTGATATCCTTTGATTCCTTGCACCAGCTGAAGTCTTGTTGCACTTGCTGATCACTAATATTTTTGACATGCATCGCTTTTCTTCTGCCTGCTACAGAACCTTACTCCGGCCTATAGCACAACAAAGCCACAGAACTGATCATCAATGCAACCTGGCTGTGGCTGCTTCTGAAAAGTAAGTAACAGAATACCTATAAGACTACCCTAGATGCTAAGATCTAACGTGCTGACTAATCATGTGCATACCTTGGGATGCGACGGTGCAGTTCAGGGCATAGCCATGGACAAGTACACTCTCCCGAGCACTGCGCCCGTGAGCCTTGAGCACGTTCACTGCCTTGATCGGGTAGCGAAAACCACCCTTGCCGTCAGACACCTTGATGGCATTGGCTGCATCTACAACCATGCTTGCAAAGAAGTCAGAATCTCTGTGGCTCGCTGTCAAGGATGCACACGGGCAAAGTTCAGTCATTATAGTAATCGAATGAGCGCCTGTTTAGGCTTGGCCCTCTGCGTTCCTTATGAAATAATTCATTTATGTCCGCCAACACTTCAAAACTGACAACAGAGAAGCAAGGTGGGTGCCTTTAAATTAGGTCAACGGACACTAAGATGAAACAGTCAGCAAATGGTAAGAAAAACGCAATAGCACCTACTGAAAATGGGTGCCAAAAATTTGTCTCTTTTACGTAATTACTGTATTGCCATTTTATAAACTTGCTTTTTTAGTGCTTGCCTATGGTGACCGCACCAGTCGCTAATCGGTGCTTGCAGGCAGTTCCCTCAGTGTAGCATGAACTGTTTTCCACATTGCCCAGATTCAGGCCACTCCTCTCGTAATCACTGGGAACAGATGCAGGCACGCATGAACATGCCAAAAGCCCTCTCACAAAAGAGGTGCAAGATTCTGTGTAAGATGCAGATCAGAAGGCACTAAGTCTCAGTCTAGCTTGTGAAGCACAAAATGCTCAACCCTCAGTGAACAGCATCCAGGGAACTAAGTTCTGCCCCCCACAGGAAAGCTACTGGAATGCACACCAAATCCAAGGATACGCTCCAATCAGCTTAGAAGACATGGCAGTCTTGGCTGCGTTCACGACACTTTCATGGCCCAATTCTTCCACTGATGTGGTGAGGTGATCCTGGATGTATCGGCATGCCTCCCTGGTAGATCAAACAGGGCACAGCACTCTTGTCAGCAAATGTCACTATGAAAACTGCACCCTGTTAGCATCCCATACAAGTTTAAGATCATCTGACCCAACCTTTACACCATGAACAGAACATCACACTACATGCATCCTTACCCTTATGACTGACAGAAGTGCATATAACAAAAGTGCCTTTTTTAAAGCATGGAGATCATCGTGCTTGAACAAAGTACAGCCTTTGTCAAAAGTTCAGAGCCCCATGGGTTTGCTTCTGAGCCATACCACGTGGCTCGCAAAGCATTTCTAGTGTTCTAAATCTCATGAAAGTAAGATTCTTTTTGCCCTATCCCCTTCAACGGGCAGGACTTCCATGAATGATAAAGGAGTGTTACTACACGGCCTAGAAGCAGACCACATGGGCTCTGTGAACTGTTGGCAAAGAATGTACGTGTGACTTTGCAGCTGGTGCTGTAAATTTAGCTTACCAACAAAACATGCTCCCTTTAGAACGACAAGCACAGCAGAAACTTATTGATCTGTACAGCTTATTGGGACTTAATAGGCAAGGTGCCCAAAGCAGGAGCTACTTGAGAAACCAAAAAAACCAAGTTACTCACTTGCAAGCAAGACGATAGCCACTAATGATGGACGTGGGGTGGATTTTGCATTTGACAAGTTCATCTGCATTCTTCAGCAGCTCGGCAGCAATCAGAACCTGGCGGAACAAGGCACGGAACAGACAACTGTCAACAATTCTGCTTCTGGCCAAGTGGAAGATTTGTGTGCCCTGACTATACATGATGGTTCCTGAAGCTTAACATACCAAAGCAACTCAGGCTATGAGACAAGTCGGCTATACATGAAAGCATGTCCCTTTAATAAGCGTTTTTTTAGATAGCAGAGTTTAGAGTTAAGAGGTGTTGGCAGTGCTGCTAGAATTAATGCAAGCAAGACTTTGTTTTTCCTTTTTCTAATGTTTCTCATTGCAGCAGGCTCATTGACACAATAAAGTCTCTTCAATGCTTAACCCTTTGACTGCAGTGGAAAGCTCCTCGTCCCCGGGATAAGACGTACCAATAAACTCGTGACGAGATATGCCTGGGAACAACTGTTTGTCTGTGTATTAGAAGCTGTAAACATGACATGATAACTCGCACATGTATATAATTTTTAAGTACTCACAAACTGACCACACATGCCTGGAACTAGCTGTTTCAGTACGTAACTTCTACTGTACAGACGTACAAAGTTGTGTCCTATTTCAGATTCATATCACTCCTCATCACAGTTCTTGATATTTCACGGCAGTTGGTATATCGCTGTTTGGTTTTCATTTTTGGATTTCTGTTGTATTTTGCTGTCTTCAGTGACAGTGATACACAAAAAATGGCTCCTTGCTTGCCAGAGGTCTATGATAGCACATAGAAACAAAGTTTGAACCTATCCCTCATCAGAACAATGTGCACCATGCATTAGCTCAGAAACAAAGAGTTACAATGTTTAAAGCCGTGGCATTTTTCGATGCAATATGCAAGCCATGAATCGCTATTGTGGAATTATTGGCTGGTATTACTTTGAATTCACAATACAAAAGGCTGCTCCATCCGTAAATTAGGGCATGCTCCAGTTAATTTGGCCCTCCTTAATTCAAATAAGATTTCAATCCAGCTCTGGTCCTGAATTATCGAGAGCCACTACAGTGCATTTCAACAATGTTGAATATTCAAAAGGCAGCTCATTTTTGCACCAACCCGCATAAGATAGACCTAAATTTTCAGTGATAGCCACCACATATCACTGAAAGCAAAATGTTGAATTGTGTCCACTTCAATTACACAGCACATTAGTGACTCCCATTTGTCATAACCATAAGCAGCAGCAGGATTTCATTCAGTATAAAAAAGAAGCTTCTTCCAGTTTTAATTGACCCCATCCCGATCCATTCGTGGCAACAAATTTCTTATCTCCATCTCCCCGCTTGACTTTCAGCTGCTGCTGTTTCAAGTCCACTATGCTACCTCAATGCACCACCAATCATCAGTTCAACACATTAAATGTCCTACCTAGGTCTATAATTTCCTGTTTCTACAAGATTACACCAAGTTGAATTCGTTTTTCGTAACCTTCAAGTTTCCACAGGAAGTGGTTGAAATCAGAGATCTTAACCTGGAGATCTTTACTCATTGTGTGCCTCACTACCTCATGCAGACATAAATTTCCATCTTTATTAATCAGGTCTGCCTGCAGAACACTGGCATAAGCTAGTGGATAGTCAAACAAGAAAGTTGCATTTCTCAAGATGATAATCGGATAGCCGTACCACAGACGTGGTTCCGTCTCCAACTTCCTGGTCCTGCAGGTCCGCAAGCTCGACTAAAACCTTGGCAGCAGGGTGCTCAACTTCCAGAAGCTTCAGTATGGTTGCTCCATCATTGGTGATGGTCACATCCTGAAAAACAAAAAACAAAAAAAAAAAAAACAAAAAAGGGAAAGATGACATTATATGATGAGCTGTGTCAATGCAGACTTCATGGTTTCGAATAAAATAATATAATGCAACAAATCAGCTTAAATCAACTTTCAGAGAGTGACTCACCCCGATGTCGTCGACGAGCATCTTATCGAGACCTACAGGCCCCAATGAGCTCTTCACGATGTTTGCAATGGAACATGCTGCCATAACTGTTGTAAAAAAAAAAAAAAAGAAAAGGCCGAAGTTACCACGTGAAAAACAGAAACCCGCAATTTACGACGGAAGCAATGATAAACAAGCACGTTTCCATCAGGCGTTCATGAGACAAGCTTTCAGTATGTAAATGCAGCACAAATCGCTTAGAAGCTTCGCTAACAGAGCGCACGCTTTATTCGTAGATAGCTCAATATTAAGTACAAAGCTATCTCCATACGCAGAAAAAGTGAATCTGCCGACATGAGTGTCATGGTAAGATTCCTCCCACGGCATTCTGAAACGCTCAACAAGAGGCAAAGCGTCCCATAATGAATAGCGACAAAAATCAAGTTTATTTGTACCCCCTTAATGCACTCTCTGTGCGAGAAGCTTCAAGTGAGATGTTAGAAAGCAAAAACCTCAGTTTATGACACATGTGCTGTTGTAGATGGGTACAAGGTAGGGCACGAAGCGGCCATATATGGAAGTTCGGGAGCACCGGCAAGTTCGGTAAAGTCAGGGAGCTATTTTTGAGCTTAAAGTATAATGTACTATGTGTCGATCATCTAGGATTCCAATGTACTTTCTCACCCAAGATGTTTACTAGGTAGTAAGATATTTTTCATACAAATTTCTCTACAAATTTCTCGACCTCACACGTGATGACTAGCGCACACGAGTATGACTGACGACGAAAACTGAGAGCGTACCATTTTGAGTTCGCACAGATGCTCCTGACGATCTCTTCCCTGACACTGCAAGCCCTGTGCCGAGAGACATTTTTAACTATAACTTCTGTTAGGCACAAACTTAACTACCGGCAAAATCTCACTACAAAGACGCCTCACGATAGCACACCCAACGTTAGGCTTGACTTTAGCTGACTTTAGTTGCTTTAGGCTTTTTTTCTCAAACAGTTTGACGCTAGGTGAACTACAGTAGTGACGCTATTAATTTAAAATGCAATAACAATTTTCACCACTCAAAATAATTTGTCATTATTATTTATTAAAAATACATTTCGGTTGAAAGCAGAGAACCAAACTATAGTGCCTAGAAATATTTCTAGGTACTATAACCAGACTGCACGCAACTGGCTGAAAGCAGAACGTTGTAGCCACCAGTATCCAATTTTTAATCCCAATCCAAATGGGGATCATCAGTCGGGTTACCGGGTAGCGTGAAAAGTGAAAGTAGAATTGGTAGAATTTGTTGCTGCGTTGTTCGTGTCTGGCAGTGATGTCCTGACACTTCACAAGAGCAATTTGAACAATCCACGAATGAGAACATTGAACGGAAATCTCTGTTTGTTGGAAGCAGATGACGGAGATCATTTTCTGACGTTTCTCTAATGGATAAGCCGGACTTGTTAGCAAAGTTCCCGCAAGGAAATACCACGACTAAGGAGTGGCGACCGCTCATAACACGAAGCTGCCTTTTTGAACGGGGGGATGAGGACCCATTCAGCCATCTGAAGATATCGTCGGCAGAGTTTCTTCAAGAAATAAACGTGCGCGGCGTCTGCCCCGAGTGTAACAAGTCGCGCATGTATTTTTGCTACAGTTGCCTTACCGCAGTTGACAGCATTCGCGACAGACTTCCACATTTGAAGGTAAAAATAAAGGTTAAAAGAACTGGATATTATCACCCAATATAAGACTTCGAGCGCAGAATAACTAGCAAAGGTTTTATATATAAATGCAATCTTCACTTATGAAAGCACAACGGGAACCCAATGATCAAATGGAAACAGCTAGCCCCGAGCGGCAATTTTTGTTTATCTCCAAATCCATCTCCTTTTTGTGTCTGTGTGAGTTTCAATTTGTGTTCTGTGAACGGGTAAATCTGCTGTACTGGCTTTTAGTCAAAAAAAAAAAAAAAAAAAAAAGGAAAGCATCAGCATTAACCAGCTAGTGGAGCAGCCATGTTAAAACCAATCACAGCTCTGCTAAGAGCAGTAGAAACATAAACTATAGCCGATATGCTGGAAAGTCAACTGTAAAAAGTCTGTGCCATGTGCTATACTATGTAGCAGCTGCTGAACTATATTTTTCGACATGTAGATCTGTGTGTATACGTTAACTGCACTTTTACATCTTGATCTCACTGTACTTGATCCGAATTTGTAATGACTTATTGCCTTCGTTCTAGTTATATTATGTGATTGGAGATTAGTGTGAACTGCAAACTAGTGATGTATATTTCCTCCTTTATTTTTTATCTCAGTTACCTGTGCAGATTGCTATTGTAAAGCATGCCGGTGAAGTTGACGGCAAGAGCACGGCAGCTCACTTGCCTGTCCTGGCTCCTGAACATGTGAAGATTTACACATTTCCAGAAATCCCAGCATTCAACCCTGCTGATGTGAGCATTCAATCTTCTATTATTTGTACCTTCTGTCTGCCCAGGAGGTAATTCCTGGAACCTGGTGTGCCTGCACTACTCTGTATGTTTTACTCGGGAGCTTTTAAGGAATGCAGAAATTGAAATGATTGCATACAAAAAGTCTTGCTTTCACATGTCTATTGGGGTGTCTTCCAACTCGAAGTGCCTGCCTATACATATTAACACTTTGGTTCCATCAGCAGTGTATTAAAAAAATTTCCATGAATTTGAACTCTGCGCAATCTGAACAAATATTCAAGCTATCAACAATCAGCATTATTGAACGATTCAGTAAACATACATTCAAACAATTTGTATGGCATCACAGTAAAGTGTACAGGTTATTAAGAAAATCTGCCACCGCTACAGATGGGACTTGGAAATGTGGTTGTAATAGAAGCCGTGATAGCAAAAGAAATAATTACTTCTCATTGCATATGTGTGCTGCATGGCTTCTTATGAAATATTCTTCAGGAATATGTGTGATAGAATGGGTGCTTACAAAGTTATTATTTTTTTTATGTAGCACAATTTGAATTTGTTTCTTTACTATGCACATGATGCAAAGGGTAGTGTATGCTGATATTTTCTGCAGTAGTTTTCCAATGTGCCCTAAACTATTAATGTCTGTATCTCTGCATAGTGATCTAAAGCAGTGCATGACAAAGACATTGCCTAGTTTAGAAAATATAACATTCAAAGCCAATATTATGCTGGTTTAGCCTCAGTTCTTCATTCTAGTGCTACTCTGTGTTCAAGCAGTAAAGCCTACAGTTTGTTCTGTCCAGTTTGTTTCTTCTTCCTGCCTTTAGTGCTGATAAAATGCCTCAGAAATAAAATTGCTAATGTACAGCTTCATGTATAAACAATTACAGTATTGTTTTTCATATCTCTATTTTTAAGAAGTTCCTCGATTTAAGAGCTTGCTACCTCTACACATAATCAATGCTTGGATTCGACTAGAAGTATTTTCTGGCAGGAGCTTCACTCAAACAGACGTTAATTGCACTTATGACAGTGATAGTTCTTATGTCAGCAGACCATTGCTTTTTCCCCTCCTGCTCGTGTATGTACCAGAAAATAGCTCAATCCCCAGCGCATCATGTGTGATTATAGTTTTATGCTAATCATACAAGACACGTCTACCTCTGAAAAGCTGAGAAGTGCTGCTCTAGCTGCATCACCTCCAGTAAACTTGGGTGAACACATAATGATGTATCGAAACAAAGTTTCGCAAAAAATTTGCCAACTAAAGGAACTATTTTCTCAAAGAGTTGAAATTATGTAATGCATAATTTTTCTTCCTAGTTGCAATGACTGATTGTAAGCTATCACGAGCATTTGGACAACTTCCCAAAATTGCCTTTATCAGTTTGGAAAAGCCTTGCTTAGACTTGTGCACATGTTACTTATGTGTGTAATTGTTCTTTTACTAGGTGTTACTGCTGTTTCCCGGAGAAAATGCCCAACCCCTTGAGAAGCTCTGGGAGGAAAACCAAAATGTATTGGCCAGCACTACGTCACCTTGTATCATTTGTGGCAAGAAACACATCAGGATACCATGGAAGATATTAATATTTATAGACAGGTATTTATGTGGGCCATATCTTTTTCACCTTATTGCATCATTACTTTTTCCTCAGGAGCAGGAAAATGTCCTGTAGAGCACGATGAGAAGCAAAATCTGCAGCATGCTTGTTTTCACTCATGATAGAAATTGATTGAGGCCAATAGAGTTATTAGCGTGTGTTGTTCTTCTGGTGGTCATTCGTTTGATCGCAGTAGTTTTCTGCACTAGAACTGTAGTCCTTCATTGTGACAAGATGTAATGCTCTATATTACTACTCATAGCTTCTTTAAAACAGGATTCTGCTTCGTTGTGTGCCTAGAGAGTAATTATCTGAATTGAAATTTCTTTTTCATTTGTATTTCAGAATCTGTAGGTGTGTTTAGCTTCTAAGCATCTGCTCATAGTGTTATGCTAAAACATTCAGGCCTAATACAATCTCTTCCATGGTGTAATGAAGTGGCTGCGGTAGGTGTGCCACTAAATGCGATTGCATGGCCACAGTGGGTGCATACTTGAACTAACCCAATTCCCAGTCAACATTTAGCAGGTCCAAGTAAATATGGTTCTGTTTTGATCTGGTGCCAAAAGCACTAGATCGGAACAGCGTTCACTATTATACAAAGTGAGGCTCATTCTTTTCCTTTAGTTTATAGTTTAACGTTCTGCAGCAACTCAGGCTATGAGGAATGCTGTAGTAGAGGGCTCCAGAAATTTCTACCACTTGGGGTTCTTGTAACACGCACTGACATCGCATTGGAAATGGGGAGGCTAACGAAAAGAGTCCTACTTAAGTTGAGGACAACACAGAGAGCTATGGAACGGAAAATGGTAGGTGTAACATTAAGAGACAGGGAGTGCGCATAGTAGGTCAGAGGAATAATTCGAGGTAGTGACATTTTAGTGAACCTGCCATTATCATCCCTTCAGGACTTTGATTCCTTAGAAAAGGCTGTGCATTGATTTGCTGTCTTACTTGTACTTGTGTAAATTTTATGTTCATGTTTTTGCACTTTATGCTTTTCTGTTTTCTTTTGGAATTGTTGCCCCTCCTGCCAGGACCCTTCACTGGGTCTGCAGTATGATTAAATAAATAAATAAATAAATAAATAAATAAATAAATAAATAAATAAATAAATAAATAAATAAATAAATAAATAAATAAATAAATAAATAAATAAATAAATAAATAAATAAATAAAATCAAGCAGAAGATATAGACATGGGCAGGGCATGTAGGGTGAAGAGAGGGCAACTGATGGTTACTTTGGGTAACAAATTGGACACCAAGGGAAGCAAAGCGTAGCAGGGGGTGTCATGAAGTTAGGTGAGCGGATGAGGTTAAGTTTGCAGGCGTCAGGTGGATACAGCTAGCACAGGACTGGGTTGAGTGGAGTATATATGGGAGAGACCTTTTCTCTGCAGTGGGTATAGTCTGGCTGATGTGGATGATGATGACATTGCACAACTCGCGTGCACCGTGGTTTTCGCCTCCACCGAAAAGCGGCCGCCCCAGTCGGGACTGAACCCGCGATCTTGGGATCAGCAGTCGTCTTTTATCCCTCGATGGAACCCTGAGCATTCCTCCCCCTACAGTCAATGCTGTTGACTGAATCCCATGAATAATCCCCTTGGACCTGATATAAACGTAGGTTATATAAAAGGAGGCTCACTGCGCCTTAAAGGGACATTAAAGAGAAAAATGAAGTGGGCTTGCATCGGTAGAATGCCAGTTCCTGGTTATAAAAAAGCCACTCTTACTGAAAACAGAGCTGTTATAAGGTAGTAAAAAGGAAGAACAGGAACACGGTGAACAGGAATACAGGTATCGTCGCCACAGCCGAAACGGCCGAGGCTCGCAACTACAAATCACGTGATGCGCAAGAGATCCCGGAGGCTGACAAATGCGAATTACGTTGACCGTTTGAATGCGCTGGTCGGCTTTGTCTCGAATATGATAACATGCTTTTATCACACGTAAAAGACGGCGAAAAGACAACATAAATGTTGCAAGGCAAATATAAATATATACTCATTTCGTCCGCTTGTCGGTAGATGCCTCTAGTCTCTCAGCTAAAGCGGCGCTACAGGCGTCCACTTCAGTTTCGGTTATGTTCCGTCTCAGGCACTTCGTGCGTGCTCGGATAGTTTGGTTTGGGCCTGCGGCGCCTGAAATACGAGGCCGCAGCAGCAGATGCGCCTACCCTAAGTATAAGTGCGTATCGAATGAAGATCATGACTCGGCACGCACCTGCGAAGTATCGAAGTATTCAACGCTCCCCGCGCGCCAGCAATCACGGAGTCTCCTTTTGCGTCATACTGTGCGTCATCGTTAGGTAGTAGGAGAAAACAGTTTGAATTCGACCGGCGGGAACAAAAAAAGTCTCAACTTCTTATCGCAATATCTCAGAAATAATTCAATTTTGTTTTTGTTTTTTGCTGCCGGATATGCGGCGACAGTGTCACCAAATGCGGTTTATTAGATTTTGATAGCATATTTGGGTTACTCGCTTGGGTGTCTTTAGGGTCCCTTTAATTAATCGAATTACTCGCGGCGTCATTGGTCGACGCCGCCATTGGCTGAAGCTAGGGCCTTTGAGGCATGGCATCTGCTGCTTTCAGAGACCATAGTTGTACCCGACCATGACATTGCTCCGAGGTTAGCAGCATTCTTTTGCTTCGCCGCTTGTTACAAGGAGTATCAATAGCGTGGCTGTGAGTTTTTTAGACCAGCAGAGACGAAGCCCTAGGAGGTGTGGTATAATAAAGCAGTTCGAATTGGTGCCATATTTACTGGTACACATGTTGCATTTGCAACTCCTGTACTTCCTGCGCGCCTCCTGTGCTCAGTTTCGGTTTCGTGCGGGAAAAATCGCCGCGTATTTGCTCGCGCTGCAGAGCTCTTTGTTGTTTCAAATTTTCATACAGACCTGAGCCTATTGAAGTTAGCTGGATATTTCGAGTTATCTGCTGTACCGAACACAGAATATTCTATTGAAAATTCCATAGACGTACCGAATGGCACTGCGCGCGCCCTGCAACTGGTGCCTCTCCTCACGGCCGGCATCTCGTTAGTTTTCGCGCGCCGGGAGGCACGGGCTGGCTGAGCAGGCTTAGACTTCTGCTGGTAGCGCTGGAACTATGAAACTTCTTCAAGAGATCGCGAGATGTGCCTGAGGTTTGCTCTCCGGTTGCTCATTTTCTAGGTCACTTCACTGTCATGCTGAGAAGCCAACCTGGTGGTTGGTTGTGGTTTGTGGGGTTTAACGTCCCAAAGCGACTCAGGCTATGAGAGACGCCGTAGTGGAGGACTTCGGAAATTTCGACCACCTGGGGTTCTTTAACGTGCACTGACAACGCACAGCATACGGGCGCCTTTCTTTTCGCCTCCATCGAAAAGCGGCCGCCGAGGCCGGGATTCGATTCCGCATCCTTGGGAACAGTAGTCGAGCGCCGTAACCACTGCGCCACCCCGGCGAGAGAAGCCAACCTAACCAGCTAAATGCGGTCATTGCCTTCTGTGCTGAAGGCATTGCGGAAACCTGCTGTACCTTAATTTTCTTGAGCGATTATTCTATTTACTGTGCTGGTAACAACCCTTACGGTAGTCATGGCTACATTCAAAGTACCGTACGCTGCGGCTGGGATGCGGGGGTTACGGCGGGCGGTGCCAGAATCGCATCATTTGCGTGGGTGCACTGTATTCTTGCTTTTAGCTTGCATATAGGCTTGGCTATTGCCATTTTTTATCCATTCAATTTTTTTTCGTAATAATCAGTCAGCGAACGTTCGCTAAGGCGCGTTTTTTTGGTTCATCATCATGAGTGGTGTAGACAGGTAGTGTCGGCCAAAAATGTGTCCACACGAACTGATTCTGAAGAAAATCTGCATCACCGCCAGTAATGGAACATATATCCTTCCGCTCCTTAGCCGAGCGCGCCCGACTACGCCACGCTGACTGCCTGAGAACGCGTTTGTGATGCTTCTTGCCTACCCTACTGAAAACCCAAAAGTTCTACGGAGCAATAACCTCATAAAATCTCATTTAATCGCATAGTCTCATACGGTGTACATCATTATCATAAAATATCGTACATAATTTATGATAATGTACAAGAAACTATGAGAACTTATGCAATTATATGCGACTTGTACGTGATTTCGTATGTGAATTGAGGGAGATTGTGCGAGAAAATGTGAGGTTATTGCACCTTACAGTTTTTTCAGTAGGGAGTGAAGGACATGGAGGGCGCTGAGGGAAAGAACAGCACTGACAGCACAAAACAAGATAAAAAAAAAATCTACAAATCTGTCTCAGAGGGCAGGTTATAGCGGGCAACGAAAGCGTTTCGAAATCTGCGCGTGTAAAATGAAAATGAAGCAAAGACAATGAATCTACCGTTAGACAGACGCGTTGAGCCATCTAGCGAGGTTTACACAAAATACTAGAGCAGAGCGATCTCGTGTGGCAGAGAGGAGCATGCAGATTGCCTGATTGATTGATTTATAGGAAGGGAAAGGCGCGGTAACTGTCTCACTTGTTTTCTGTGGACACATCAACCGCGCCGCAAGGGAAAAAAGGAAGGTGGGAGTTAAAGTGGAGAGAAAGAGGACCCGTAGTGGAGGGCTGCGGAGTAATTTCGACCACCTGAGGATCTTTCACGTGCGCAGACATCGCACAGCACACGGACGTACACCTCTTTATTTCGCCTCCATCGAAACGCAGCCGCCGAGGTTGGGTTCGAACCCGGGTACTCCGGCACAGCAGTCTTGGCGTCTTACCACTGCACCACCCCGGCGGGGCACAGAGTGGAGCATGTGAGCCCCGAGCCTACAATTTAGAAAGGAAGAGAGAAAGGCTTTCGGATTTTCTGCTCTTAAGCAGTCAGAGCAATCGTTAACATTTACAAACAAGGTTGGTAGCTATACCGTCAAAATATGCATTAGGTTTGATTTGGTTTGGTTTCTGGGGTTTAACGTTTCAAAGCAACTCAGGCTATGAGAGACGCCGTAGTGGAGGGCTCCGGAAATTTCGACCACCTGGGGTCTTTAACGTGCACTGACATTGCACAGCACACGGGCGCCTTGCTTTTCGCCTCCATCGAAAAGCGGCCTCCGCTGCCGGGATTCGATCTCGCATCCTTGGGCGCAGCAGTCGAGTGTCCTAACCACTCCACCAGCACGGCGGGGTAAATATGCACTACGGCTGTGGCACTGCGTATCAGGTAAAATAGACAAGGGCGGCAGCATCACTCGGGGAGGCCCGGAGACTCTTCACCACATTCGAAAGACCGGTCTTTCTGCCAATGCGGCGACTTAAATGCATCTCCAAGGTGTCGTACCCCCTCTTCCTCAATTAAAAAAAAAATAACGATGGCTTAGCTTTAGTTAAATCGAGTGAGAAGCAGTAGCTTCACGATGGTATGTATTTTTTACTCGGTTTGATCACGGGACCAGATTTTGGTCGACATTGAAGTCACCTTAACGTGACCTTGACGACCCCGGCTTCACCTTGACTTGATCTTAAAATGACCTTGACCTTTGATCTTGATTCAACCTACGGAATGGTCCATTGGTCTGAACATTGACTATCCAGTGGTTCTCCAAACATAAACTGAAGGTTTGACCTTGGCTGAGCCTTGAAGGTCATGGGAAGCGCGTGCCGAAGAGAGCCCGAAACCTCTAGTAGTGAAGCTACCACTTCAAAATGTTCGATTCACTCATAAGCTGTATACGCTGAGCATAACATGTTCGTGCCTCCTTATATATTTTGTAACGTTTAGATGCAGTGACAGTTGGGGTGTACACAGGAGATGCTGGTATTGCTACATTAGGCGGTGCATGCACTGGCATCTGCATAAGGACGGAAGAAGAAGAAGCTCGTGAGTTTTGGTGAAGACGACGTGCGAGCAGTGTCGGTTAGTGCCCGGTTAACGCTGCTGTGTTTCTGTGTGCTGTGTGCGGAGTCATCTTGGACTAATCTCTTGGCCTTACCTTGCCACGTATCATCTTGGTGGAGGTGCGAGGTACAAATGAAGAGAAGTTTTCAAATTATTCATTGAGACAAGCAGGCCACAAAGTAAATCTGTGCATGCGTGTGCCCTGGTAGAGTATTGAATTGGAAGCAAAAGTGTGGTATGCAGGGGAAAAGGGCATCATTGAAAAGGAAGCTGCTGCACACTGCCGTAACTCAACCACCATCACCGATATGATGTATAATTACTATTCATGAGGTATGCTTGCTGGCACACAAAGTCCGGGGCGTGTGTCGCCGGCAGAGTCGGATCATCGCCTTCTGTGGTGCTGCCGCGTGTAGGCAGCGCACAGACAGTAGACTTGTAGTACATCATGCCGACACGTGCGCTGTGTTGCCATCGTCGCTGCTTCCTTGCCGAAAATCGAGGACATTGGATGGCAACCTACTACCAAATTCCGTGAACGCTTTAATCGCTATCACTAAATAGCTTTCGTAATTAAGCGGCTGGTCTTCAGAAAGTGTCCCAGCCAGGATCACATGATCACGCTGGATAGGTTATAAAGCGGCTCGATAGTGCCTGCTTTGAAGAAACAGACGTCCTGAAGTGGCCTTTTCAAGAACTAAAAGTCACCTTTGCCGAACTTCACACTTCATTTAACTGAAATATGGCAAATGCAATTACTACGAATTTTGGACACCACTAACGGAATCCGCGTGACCGTCAAGTTCGTTATAAGTGGGTTCGACTGTATCCGGGTTCCACTGTTTGACATTGTCTTGTCCATGACTCTAACTTCTCGTTGGCACTGCTCATCAGACTGCGTTCAATAAAAAGTTGCCTTATAAGTTTTAGTTAATTAGCTGTTTGATTTTAATGTCTTTTAAGGTAACTAGCATCTGTCGCGGCTTAAGTTTCGTTGCTGAAAGCTTTTCTTCTCTTTCAAACCTTCCATCCTAAGGTTTTTGAAAGGGTGGGAGGCAATCAATTTTTCAGTGTTGTTTATTAGGAATGATACGTACGAAATTTGTAAGCATGTATGTGTCACTGCATGGAATTCGCCAGCGCTCAATAAATATTTTGTCATTGAATTTTTAAAACCTGTACTTTCACTTTTGGTTTCGGACTATCTAACGATGGTTGCATTGTCATAAGTGAGTATGAGACCAAGAGGTCGCGCGAGACAGATGACAGCTGCAATATAACCGCTGCTTTGTCGTTTTAATTCACGCTAACTCTTAGGCCAATGATCGAGTAGCCGGAATGACAGCGACTCGACTAAGATCTACTATATTGCAGTTTAGTTTTCATGTGCCTTATGTGATCGCACACTCACTTGTGCCGTCGTAACCAAGGAGGATATAGAAGTTTTTATATGTCGTCCTTGGTCGTAACCATCGCTCGGTCGGCATCCTGAAACCAAAACGAAAATTGTATGGGAGAAGAAATACAATAAGAAGCTATTTTATGAGCTGAAGCGAATTCCGCGGGGCGTTCCATATACTTACTAAAGTCTCACGCACAGTTCCTAAGCGTAAATACAAGGAAAATTTGGCGCCAATAACTCGGTATTTTTCTTTTTCTGCTCACGCATCATTGTAGCAACGTGAACGACATCAGTTGATACCACTGGTGCATATAGCTTTTGATTCAGGACAATGACGGCACCAACAACGACAGCAACACTTGTGCTGCTGTTAGTGAGGTAATGGGTATGATGGGGGGGGGGGGGGGGGGGGGGGGTTAGTGGTATAGAGGCGAGTTACTTAAAGACGCCGAAATTGAAAGGCATATTTGGGCGGCCCCGCCGCAGTGACTGGAGATTAGGGCGTTAGACAGCTGAGCCCGAGGACGCGGGTTCGATCCCAGTTGCGGCGGTCGCGCTTCGATGGGAGGCGGTACGCAAGGATCTCACGTACTATGTGTCAGTGCACGTTAAGGAACATCAAGTGGTCGAAATTATTTGAGCCCTTCGCAATGGTGTTCCTCGTATGCCTTCGCTCCCCGAGGCTCGAGTGCAACAGTCGGGGTGGAGAAAAGAGGCGCTAGTGCGAACTTCAGCCATCTTTCGAAAAACAGGAGAAGCGAAATTGCCACTGGTCTGTATGGTTTCTGTCTTTTCTCAATAGACGGCGACACAAGTATACTCCGCCGCACTTTTACCGTGTGTTAACAGGGGCGGCCGGTTTTGAAAGGGGCTGACTAATAGCAGTGCAACCAAATTAACTTCTAAGTTTATCAGTTTCCTCCACAATCAACTGGTGGCAATAATATCCAACAATGTTTTGTGGAAGACTCAGGCCCAAATCAAAGTTCTCTTTCACAGGGTGAATAATCCTTAAATGCGTAAAAGACGCTCACAGATGATCAATGAGATTCCTGCGGCATATGCACGAGAGCTCCGCTTTTCTACGGAATGCTGTATAATTATGTTTTCGCCTGTAAAGTGGCAGGAACATAAATTCCCGTTTTTTTTTTTTACCATTGGTTTGGCTGCGGCACTTTCCTTTGTTGTGAGTTAGATCACGTTGGACGTCAAGTAGCCGTCGACCTCTCTTTCACCTGAAGATTTAGAGCTCAACCCCTCGCCGCCTGCCACAGACATGCTTGTGCTTTTCGAGGCTGCGAGGCTTCGGAATGGGCCGGGATGCATAGCTGCCGGTGTGCGCTATTCCCACCTCAACCGTCCATGCGAAATGAGCTGCTCGGGTTGAAAGCTCTTTCCAAATCGGCTGTGCCATGCCTCGTGACGTCACACAACTCGCCGACCAATCAGTGTCCGGCGACTTCCATGAGCGCCAGTGCACCTCCTATCAATTGGTTGCCGGCTGTGTCTCCTGCCTACTCCACCTGCCAGTGGCATGCTGGTGATTTCCGACGTGGGGATTTCTAACGCTGTTGCTTTAAGAGCTTGCCATGCTCGTGACTTTTTAGTTTGCGAGGCTTCAGATTGCGAGGCGTCGACACCTCTTAATGGAAAGGGGATATGCAAATGTTCTTGCGTTAGAAAGTACGGCTGGGCTTATCGCCTTAACGCGTTTGTCAGTGAACAATGATTAACATTCACTACGTAAGGCAGATGGCTGCCACAAAAAGAAGCTGCGCACGCGCACTCACACACAAATGTAATGAGGGGCTCGGCAGGATGCACGAATGAAGCCGACAGTCGGGCAAGGCCAAGAATAGTGTCTCGTCTACATACATACATACATACATACATACATACATACATACATACATACATACATACATACATACATACATACATACATACATACATACATACATACATACATACATACATACATACATACATACATACATACATACATACATACATACATACATACATACATACATACATACATACACAGGCATACATGCTTGCATACATACATACATACATACATACATACATACATACATACATACATACATACATACATACATACATACATACATACATACATACATACATACATACATACATACATACATACATACATACATACATACATACATACATACATGCCTGCATACACACATACATACACATACAGGCATACATGCTTGCATACATACATACATACATGCATGCATACATACATGCATACATACATACATACATGCATACATGCATACGTAGGTGCATGCATACATACACATACATGCATACATACATACATACATACATACATACATACATACATACATACATACATACATACATACATACATACATACATACATACATACATACATACATACATACATACATACATACATACATACATACATACATACATACATACATACATACATACATACATACATACATACATAAACACTGGGCGCCGAGTGTACTATATAGTTTGTTACTCTTACCTAGAGGGAAAGCATGGCCAGTTTGGCCACTATGGCGCCCAAAGCGTAATGGGGCGGAGAGCTACCGGGTGCAGAACTACACCTTTTGGTCATAAATAATTCGAAAATAAACGTTGTTCTACAATCAAAAATTTCTCAGCACAATATTGTGACTATAAATTGCAAAAAGGGAGCGAAACAGCATGCAAGTGTAAAATTCGTCCAAAATAAACGATGGCTCTCTCTCCTATTGGCTAAGTATTGAGCAGAACGGAAACCAACATTTGACATCTAATAGGCACTCTTTAAAAAGAATTTTTTTTTTAAATATATACCATCGCTCACTCACTTTAGGAAGTTTTTTAGTGGTATTTCAGAATACAAGAATATTTTATTGCTGTCATCTGCTTTTGCGCCTTCGCTAAATGACTTTTGCGCTTTACGTTCGCGTTTCAAGATGATGATAAAGATGATGCGGAGGAGACATCTTAGTAAGCCACTCGTTGTTCTCGAAAAAATGTGACTGTCCCTCATCAAGTACCACATCGGTCCATGATTCTTAGCGCGCCCATGGTGGCTAGGGGCTTTAATGGTGGCTAAAGTGCAGCGCCCCTAGCTTTCCCTCTAGGTTAGAGTAAGAAACTCGATTTATGGTTCAGACTTCTCTTCACAGATCCTGATAAAGGAAGCATGGCAAGAAATCAAAATACCGCTTGTTTATCGCTGTCTGGATCGATGAGTAGCAGCTGGAGAAAGGCTGGGTGATTCGCCGCATTCCAATGACTCGGCCAATGCAATTCGCAGTATGCAGAACAGACTACAAGAAGCTCACGTGCGCGAAGTCCAAACCAACCCCATAACCGCAGTCACCGCGTTGCATATTTCTCGCTGCGCTGCGTGCCCCGCCACGAAGGAAGGGATGGTAATGAGTTGGTCCATCAACATGTCCGTGAGATTACCTTGCGATATCTCCCACAACCCTGACCAAATCAACGTCAGCGGGAGACGCCGTTGCTTACCATCAGGAAACTTCAAGAACACTGCAGAACAGGAAATAATTAATCAAAAATAGAACACAATAACACATTGGAGAACAATATCCTTTACTTAGCCGCACTTATCAGTCAACACAAAACATACACTGTTGGCCAATACTTAAGTTCTTCCTGTTATAGCGATCTGTACATTCAGATGTCGTGCGGCAAGTGACTGTCCCAACTGCCCGGATGTCAGCTATATGGCGCGTACAGAGTGTGTCTACGTTTCGTACGTTTGTAACGCTTGCCATTTTACACCCACCGTTTGCCTGTTTCTACTTCTCCCTCCTGCTGTTCCTTTAGCAAGGTGTTGGCTCCGGCATGGAATAAAGTTAACCTCTTCCGCTCCCTGAATGCTGCCTGCTTCAGGGTGCGCTTTTACGTATACAGGCCGTATAAAGCTGGTATTGAAGTCTTTTCCGAAGACGTCCGCATTCTTCCATCTTCGACGATGGAAACACCCCGTGAATGCAGACACTCTGTAGATATATTCGTTAGTACTTATCAGTGTTCGTTTTAGGAATATGTGCCGTCTAGTGGGGAGGTGATCGTTGACATACATTTTAAACAGACGTGGCAGTAATTTATTTTTCGAGGTAATTTGTCCCATGTGTAGTTACTTCTCTGGTCTAGTAATTTAGTGATGCAATTTTCTGCTTAGGCGTAATAATTTAGAGCAAAAGTAATGAAATACTTAAGGAAAGAAATCAGGAGAGGCTGCGTATATATAAGCGCTACCATGGTTACGTCAGAAACCGAACGCATTATCTTATTTTTGTGATGGTCCGAGCTCTGGGCAAAGAAAAGGAGTAGGCAGTTGGCTGGAAGACCTAAGAATGCGCTGCGTTTTCTTTAATATATGATTTGTTCCTTCTTGTCTTCTATTTTGCTGGAGAACTTCGCAGAGACTATGTAATTAGAGCTGTGTTGTGCGGAAATGAGTAGACCAACTAGATTTTACTGCTGCTATTTATATATCTATAATGCCATACCGTAGTATCTGTTTGTGCTGACTTCATAAAGATGCCGTGGTGAACAAGGAATCGCAGAGTGCCTACACGTGACATAAACGACAAATTCTTGAAAATCATTGGGGGGTCACTGCATGACACATCGAATAGTTAACCGTATACCTCCGGATGAAGATTGAGATCTTGTTAAAAATTCCAGCATGATTTAAGTTGGAAATTGTCATGTACATGACGGTAAAAAATGATGGGTATATTGGAAACCTGTTGCTAATACCGGAAATATTGTTGGGCTTGGTGGAGGGATGTCAGGGGGGCAGCACTGGAGAGACCCATGCAGGCTTGTTGATGACGGGGCATTTTCATGATGGTTTGGTTTGGTTTGGTTTGTGGGATTTAACGTCCAAAGAGAGGCCGTAGTGAAGGACTCCAAAAACTTCGACCACCTGGGGTTCTTTAACGTGCACTGACATAGCATAGCACACGGGCGTCTTGCTTTTCGCCTCCATCGAAAAGCGGCCGCCGAAGCCGGGATTCGATCCAGCACCCTTGGGAACAGTAGTCGAGCGCCGTAACCACTGCGCCACCCCGGCGGGGTGTTTCCATGATGGGGACGGCGGTGAAAATGCTGAGCAGCAGCGGGAAATCATAGTGGTGACGATATGTACAAAGCTGGGATACTACTGTTAGAACTAGGTGTGCTGATTGATACTTCACTGTAACTGGGTGGATGTGGACGTTTGCTATTAAAAACTGGCGTACCAGGCGTCCTATACTTCTAAATATGGTTGGCTATTGCCGATATTGAAGTGGGTTTGTGTAGTTTGCGAAGTTCTGGGCGAAGTGTTGAAATCGGTGATTTTACGGTTTATGAGTCATACTGGGTGAAAACGGTTTCCGCGTATAGCATCGGGTTTCCTCTCATCCGCGTAAGCAGAGAAAATTTGCGCCCAAATGCTTCAGTAAAATAATAAATCTGAAATGACAATCTGAAATGTTTACCATAGCTGTGACCGGGGTGACATTTCTGTATGCGGGGAAACCGAAAGATAATTTAAAAGTAGTTGCCTTGGTTTGGTTTGTCGGATTTACCGTCCCAAAAGGATTCATGCTATGAGGGACAATATTGTAGATGGGTACGGCAGTCTCGACCGCCTGGGGTTGTTTAGCATGCGCTGGCGTTGCACAGCACATGGGCGCCTTGCTTTTCGCCTCCATCAAAAAGCGGCCGCTGCGGGCGGGTTTGAACCCGCGTTCTTGAATTCAGTAGTCGAGCGCCCTAGCCACTGAGCCACCGCGGCAGGTGCATTACTCTTTCGAAGCAGGCGCAATGTAATGCCATTACTCTTTAATGCTATAGGTTAGAGTTACCTTCACCAAAACCCCACTACTTTCGGAGATGAAATTCCCTGATTGGTCGATGCAGTGATGACACTTTAAAGCTGCTGTGACCTCGAAGGCACCCAGTCTCAGAATACACCTCCACTGGAGTCAAATTAGAAAAAAAGAAAAAGAAAAGATGGCGTCTTTGCTTACTTGAAATATTTTGGGTCTTATCTGAACCACCGCGATGGGTGTCAGGTGGTGTGCTGATGAACAGAGCAAACAATCTGACGCAATTATGCAAAGGCAATGCAGCTGAGAACTCAATAGCTATCGCAATCCCTCTTGAGGAGTCCAAAGTATAGCCTGGCATTTACAGTAAACTCTCGTTAATTCGGCTTTCGAAGGACTGGACAGAATGTTCGAATTAATCGAAAGTTCGAATTATCGAATGGACGAAAAAAAAACTGCGGAAAACCGTTTTCATCGCATTAAATTTATTTCTATGCTGGTTTTCTGCATTTTAACTGAAAAGAGGACGACGGTTTTCCCATATTTTTGTCAAGTGCTTTACGTTACGCGCGCTGTCGGGAACGTTGAAAAAGTGCTCCAAAATCGTAGAGGCCTTCGTCACCCTTTTGGCAGCTTGACGCAGTAGCAGTGGTGCCTCTTCACAAATCGCCCCCATCGCGTTTTAAGGAATGAATAGTCGCGAGAGATGCGTGCGTAGTCGTTATTACAGCGTGACGTCATTCCGAAATATAAATAAAAGAACAACGACACGCCAAGCAGCGTCCGAAACTGTGCGACTGACTGAACCCGCGACCGTGATTATGTGAAACCGAGTGCTTCCGATCGTTGTCGTGTCTCTCATAGCGCATGCGCAGTGCCACGCAGTGGCATTAAGGTAAGTAATGCGAAACGGAAACTATGCGAAACGGGATACCTCCACCGTTCCACGCAGTTCAGGTTTGGCGAGTCCTATTTCGGTGATCACTGGCTGCGTGAGTCGTACCTCGATGCAATCGCCCGTCCGAATTGATTGGGTCACGTGTGGCCCGCCAATGTACGAAAAGCGAGCGTCCTACGCCACAGACTTATATGGGTGTTAGCCGGGGCCACGCTTCTCGTTCGAATTATGCGAATTAATGGGGGTGGAATTAACGAGATTTTACTGTATATTTTTTTCGGCTATAATTTGTAATGCAATTTGATTGCATTCTATTTTTTTTTTTGTCTTGGAAAGTGATGCATGTTTAATTACTCTCCAAACGTAATTTTGCCTTGCGAGATTTTAACACGAGCGACTGTCATTTCAACGATAATTTAGGGGTCGGCTAGTTTTCCAGTAATCTTCGCGCGACGATCGCACTCCATTCCAGCGCACATCTACGATGTTATACAGCGTTGTTACGGGTTTTCTTTTTGTGGAACTGCAGAGAGCTCTAGGCATAGAAATGAGAGAGATGTTATCTAACTAGCGAAGAAAATTGCACTTGTATTTGTTATGTTTCCCTCCCCGTAATGACCCTCATATAGAGGCTTAGCAGTATGAAGCAGAGGTTTAGCAGAATGAGTGAATAAACTCCTGCCGACGAAAGGGACGATTACAGGGAGCCGGCTCATAACACGGAACTCGCTGAGCGTAGGCATCCAGCTTATAAGTTATAGGCATACAGTTACGGCACCCTCACAACGTACCACGACCGTTTGACAACGTGGCTCAGACTGAAAAAAAAAAAGCACGTTGGCTGCGTGGTTTAAGATCATTCTTGTCGATTTGCGTACGACGGCTAACAATAGCTGGTTCCCGTTTTGCTTTGACTGCGCTTGCGTCAGTGGCTGTTCGTTACAGAGAATTCGCTCGTCTAAAATAGGCTACCGCGATGAGAAAACTCCAATTGATTAGCCACGCTCTTGGTGTCCTGGCCGCGGAATAAAGGCGGTGATACGCCCCGTCGAGACCGCGCATTCTTTACAGAGAGCGGCCTCTGACGAAAGAACAGCCAAGCCGAACAGTGCAGCAGCTGTCGTCAACCGCGACGCTGACGTCAGTCCAAGCCACGTGCTCGAACGTTCGTGTTTGCCGTGTGCGCGGTCGTACATGTAAAGTTGCCTTTGTTAGAAAAAAAAAAAGGAACTACGTGCTGGCGAGCTTCGCGGTTCAGTATAAAAGTCACAAGCCCGTGCGCCGACAGCTCGATCGAGCGCCGGCCGTACTCGTAACCAACCGGTTTCGACACATCGCCAAAGCGATGTTAAGAAGTTTTAACGTACCACTTATAGTATATCACAAGAGTATATGCCGGACAGTGCCGGATAGGAATATGCAAAAAGCCACAAAAACTATTTGAAGCCCTGTATAAAGGGAGCGTGTCATTTTGTTTTGTCCAACAAAGCTGGTGGTTACAACATCATCATCATCAGCCTACCCACTGCAGGGCGAATGCCTCTCCCATTATTCTCCAATCAACCCGGTTCTGTGCGAGCTGCATCCACTTGACCCCTGCGAACTTCTTAACCTCATCCGCCCACCTAACTTTCGGCCGCCCCCTGTGCTACGCTTTCCTTCCCTTGGAATCCAGTTTGCGCGAATGCCACTAAATGCGGCGATTTATCACTCTGCTACCCCAATTGCGGAGCAAGAACGTTGAAGTTTTGGTTCGAATGGAAGTGGTTGTAATCGGCAGGGGGGTCAAAAATCTGCAGCCTGTGTTTTTCTTTCTCTTTTTTTTTTTCTAGAGCTTTGTAGTGGAGCTCTTCACCCCTAATTTATCCTTGTGGGTGCAGTCATATCTTTTGGGATGACGAATTTTAGTGCCTTTTATGGCAGCGCACCGGAAATGGACATGGGTGGGAAAGCCCTATATGGGGAGACTAAAAATGACATTGACTTCATACTGTGTTCAAACCCTGGCATTATGCACGATGTGGAGGCAGTCTGAAAGGTGAGATGCAGTGACCGCAGGGTGGTAAGGTCTCGAATTAGTCCAGATTTGAAAAGGGGAACGAAACAGATTTGTTAGGGGGAAGTCTATCAACGAATTAGGGCTGAGGGGGAATGCAGAAGAATTTAGGATCTCGCTGTACATTAGATATTCAGCTTTAGCCGAGGATGTCGACCGTAGTGTAGAAGCGATGCGCGATATCTTCAGGGGTATCATTACTGAGTACGCGGTAGAAGTAAGCGGTAGGATAATTAAAGAGGATACGTGTAATGTATCTAAGCAGACGAAACATTTGATTAATGAAGGCGAAGGATGAAAGCCTTCAACACAACAGAAAGGCTAGAACTGGCAGAGCTATCAAAGGTAATCAATAGGTGCAAAGTGTCCGACATAAGGAAGTATAACATGGAGAAAATCGAGCATGCTCTAAAGAACGGGACCAGCCTTAAAAGCGGTGAAGAGTAAATTAGGCATAGACAAAAAATAAGACAAGGCGGGCAATGTCATCATCAATATCGACAGGATAGTCAAAGTAGTCGAGGAGTTCTATACTCACCTGTACAGTAGTAGTCAGGACAATAAGACTGGCAGTATAGTGAAGAGCAGTCAGATATTCCTCCAGTGTCGAAGGACGACGTTAAGAAAGCTTTAGAAACTATGAAAAGGGGGTAAGCAGCTGGGGGAGATCAGGTAACTACAGATTTGGTGAAGGACAGGAAGGGGGGGGGGGGGGTATATTGTGCTGGAAAAACTGGCCACGCTGTATACGCAATGCCTGGTGTCATCGATGGTACCGAAATCATCAAAGAAAGCAAACATCTTAATTCATAAGAAAAGGGACGCTAAGGACTTGAAAAATTACTGACCAATCTGCTTAGTATCTGTTCCGTACAAGGTATTTATTAAGATAATCGCTAATAAAATTACGACAACCTTAGACTTCAATCTAGCAAACAACCAAGCAGGCGTTAGGAAAGGGTACTTACTATTGATCATATCTATACTATCAACCAGGTGATAGAAAAATGCAAGAAAAAAAGATATGCTCAGAATATAACCAACCTCTACAGATAACATTCATTGGTTATGAAAAAGCATTTGACTCTGTAGAAACATCGGCAGTCATGCAGGCATTGCGAAATCAGGGCGTATACGAGCCATATGTCAAAGTAACGGAAGATATATATAGTCGCTGTGCAGCAACCGTCGTTCTGCATAAAAAAAAGTAACAAAATTCCTACAAACAAAATTTTAGACAAAAAGACACTATCTCCATGCACAGTACTATTCACAGCTCTCTTACAGGAAGTATTCAGAGCCTTGAAATGGAAACAGTTAGAAAGAAAGGTGAATGGAGAATAGCTCGGTATACCTCAGTAAAAATACTTCAGGAGAACACCTCAGTAAAACGGATGAATTGCAAAGAATGATTGATGACCTAGACAGGAAAATCAGAAAGGTAGGCCTAAATATCAATACATAGAAGACTAAGGTAATGTTCAGCCGTCTTGCAGTTTGCAGCGAAGCACTGGACATCATAGGCGAATATGTTTACTTAGGACAGGTATTAACCGCAGATCCGGATCATGAAAGGGAAACAATTAGGAGAATAAGATTGGGAAGATTATTCATTTGACAACCTCTCGCAGGTTATGATTAGCAGCTTACCGGTATCGCTCAAGAGGAAAGTATACAACAGTTGCATCTGACCTGTACTCACCTGTGGGGCTGAAACGTGGAGGCTAACCAAGAGGGCTTTACTTAAGTTGAGGACAACTCAGAGGGCTATGGAACGAAAAATGGTAGGGGTAACATTAAGAGATAGGAAGCATGCAGAGTGGATCAGAGAAATAACTCAAGTTACCGACATTCTAGTGGAAATTAAGAAGAAGAAATGGGCATGGGCAGGACATTAGTGCAAAGAGTGGATAACCGATGGTCGCTTAGGGTAACAAACTGAATTCCAAGGGAAGTGAAGCGTAGCAGGGGGCGGCAGAAAGTTAGGTGGGCAGATGAGGTTAAGAAGTTCGCAGGGGTCAAGTGGATACACCTAGCACGTGATCGAGATAAGTGGAGAAATATCGGCGAGGCCTTCGCACTACAGTGGGTATAATATGACTGTAGCTGCTGCTGCTGCTGATGATGATGATGATTATGGCAGCGCAGAAGCAAACCCAGTGGTATGTATATTTTTGACAAATGACTGTATTCTTCTGGCGCTTTTTGGGTGTCCAGTTTCGACACAGTGTGGTAGAAGGCAAGCGGAGAAATAGTCGGTGAATACATCGGTGATTATTTTCAGTACCACAATTTGCTTATTATTGCAATAAAATCGGTTAATTACGAAAACAGACTTGAAGACCGCGGGGGCAGCGCGCAATATGAGAGATAGAGAGGGAAAGATGGAGAGAGAGGGACTTTTATTTTTTGGGAGCAGGCGTGAAATGTCCGCCCCGAGTGGGCAGCTTCCTCAGTGCAGGAAGCTGTGACCCGAGCCATCTCCCGAGTCCGGTCATCCAGGCCGGCGGTTGACAAATGAGCACATTTTAAGTAAGATGAATAACTAAAAAAATTATTAACATCTTTTGGTGAACTAATCAGGTAACTTGGCTGCTATCGTAAGCCCGCCGAGCCCAGTGGGCGTCCGGTGATGGCGGCACCCATCTTAATTTCCAGCCTTCCTAATTTTTGTTTAAAATAATTTTTTTTGCAGATTACGATCACTTTGCCTGTTGCGTATCCAGAGAAAAAAATAATTAAGAAACTGCGCGCTTCGCTGGTCACACGCCGACGTTTTTGTCTCTCCTTTAAAGCTCGCAGTTGCGTTAAATGAGGAATAGAAAAGTTCATTTAACCGGGCCCCGTTATCTTGTCGTCGTAATTTGCTTCTTTCATCGAGGCTTTGTCGGTAGCGTCCCCAGAGTTATTTATTGTTTGTTTGTTTTTCTTCTCCCCTATCACTGCCTTCCCCGAACATCTGCGCGGCATTGTCGCCTTCATCGCTGCCCAATCGAAGCACGTGGAAGCAGACCAAGAGGATTTACCTCGATGCCAAGCTGCAAGGTAACGTGGTCTTTTCATACTTTGATGGTTCGCGAGTATTCTGAGTAACTCTATGTGCGAGCATTGCATGGCGCCGGCTGGTGGCTGCGCCGCGGCGTCGCGGTGCTGGATCGATCGTGGAGCATCTGAGCCTTCTGTTTAAAGAGAGTTTACTTTTGGGTATATCCTATATGCTATCCTATATCCTATATGCTACCCTTATAGTATATAGGGTAGCATATAGGATATATAGGATATAGGATATACTATATGGTACCGATCCTATATGCTGCCTTAGAGTGAAGAAAAAAAAAACAATTATAGAGTTTACCTGCCAATTGATAACGTTTCACTGACTCGTCAAGCTGTTATAACAGCTTTTAGCCGCGGGATTCTTCCAGGATGTTTGTTGGGCAAATAAAAAAGATGAAATGAAATGAAACCGTGTCTAAACTGCGCCTTTTCTTTGTAACTAGGATCCTCTCCCCTATCCTCTCTAATATTCGCCCTGTTTTTGTTCCACCTTCATAACTATGTACGTATTTCTGGTGGCTGAGCACGCGTCCGAGGAGTTTCCGTGGCTGGCGCCAATATTTTACACTGACAGGCTTTTAAATGTCCATTCTATCGGTTCCAGACACAGAGAAAGAGAAAGAGATACTATTTAGACTGATAGGTATGTAGGGCAGGGCTACATTACCCTATTAGAGGGCCTGCAGGTCATATCTGCTGGTCATCTCATAGGCGCTTAACCGGAGGGCGTAACTGCGAGGAAGGAGGAGGAAGGGGATTGGTTTGGTTTGTTGAAGCAGAATTATATAGTGAGAGCAGGGAACTGCTCATTCGAAGGCTGCACGTTATCGGGGAAATAGAAGGGTGTGGCATAAGGGGGAGGTGTACGCAGCCAGAAGATACTTAGGCACATGGCAGGACATATGTGCTACCGGAGATGCATGTTTATTCACAAAATCAACCGGAAGTCGGTTACCGCAGAAGGACGACAATGTAACGAGAGCGGTTGAGTTCTCGACCTCTGTGTTCTTGCCACGGGAACCATCCAATATACGGGGAAGGGAGCGCGGAATACATATATATGGCGATAGCTGGATGAATGCGGCGTGCTTCGCTAGGTTTTCAAGTCGTCGGCGTGGCACCGTGGTACCGTGGAAAACGAAGAAGAGAAAGAAGAAAAGAAAGAAAAAGAACGAAGAAATGAAAAAAAGTAAAAGAAGCAGAAAGAAAAGAAGGAAGAAATGAAAAAGAAGTAAAAGAAGCAGAAAGAAAAAGAAGGAAGAAAAGAAGAAGAAGAAGAAGAAGAAGAAGAAGAAGAAGAAGAAGAAGAAGAAGAAGAAGAAGAAGAAGAAGAAGAAGAAGGAGGAGGAGGAAAAGAAAAAGGAAAAGAAAAAGAAGAAGAAGAAGAACAGGAAGAAGAGGAAAACAGATAACTCTGTAGTATGTAGAGGTGAACGACAACAGCGAGTTGCTAGGACAGAAGGCTCATTGGAGCGTTGTGACGGCGGCACATAAAACCCAGGTGTCCGCAGAAAAATTCGCTGAAACACTCACAGCTTTCGCTCTATCATTAGGTTCAAGCCATGCTTAAACCCCTACAATTTTTGTTTTGTCGACGCCATCGAAGCATCTATCGCTAACATGGGTCGTCGCGCAATCGTCGGGCGAGGTAATTATATTGGGCGCACGTGCGCTCTTCTCTGCGAGCCCGTTTTGTCCAATCGGTTACGGCACGTCCCATTGTGTGATCTCGGTCGCGCCGATGTTTCCGCGGCGGCAGTGAATGCCGCGGCCTTTCGGCATGGAGAAGACCGAGAGCGGCTCCGCCTGATGTCTATCGGAGGATGCATGAACGATCGCCGAAACGGCTCCTCGGCGGGGTTCAAGCATAGCCTCGGTGTTGCTGCAATCTGTACGTGACGGCGTGTGCTGCTCACCATGAAAGACAAATAGAAGGAAAAGAGGGGGGGGGGGGATGCATAACGTGCTCTCAGCGTGTGTATGCGACACATTGTGCTTTTGGCATGCTGGTGCGAAACGCATCTCTCTGCTGACTTGTTTTTCTTGAGTCTTCAGGGAAGGCACAGATGTCCAGACAGTGGGCGTGTTCGAGTATGCATACCGCCGGTATTGAGGAACTGCTACAGGACGACGAATCTTCCGAGAGGTTGCGGAGGCGCTCAAAGAAATATCATGCGCTTCCCCGAAAGTCTATATGCGGTATCACTTTCAGTCACGATGTGCTGGTCGTTGACAGGGGCCTCCGCAGGGTTCTAGCGTGGGGTGGATAGCAACATCGCTGCTCCAGCCCATGTATAGAACGTGGACTTAAAAAAATAAAAAGGAATGGCATACAGTAGCGAACAAAATTGTATGCTGTTTAAATTTTTGCCGATATATGGTCGCAGGGACTACTTTTTGTGGTTAGCTAGTTTCGCGACACACTCCTTTTTCGGCCTGTATTCGGTGCCGTAGACAAGCACCGGTTTGTCTAAATATGTTGTGTAGATTCTTCGCGCAGGCTTTTCTTCTGCCACTGTTCTGCGAGGGGTGCGAGTTTCTTGTTCGAGGGGGTATGAGGATGCGTCCCCTCATATCCTCATCGACATCTGCAAATTGAGGCCAATTATGCCTGCATTTAACGCTGGAGCTTTCTAGAATTTTCTGCCTGCAGGAGAGTGGTTCTGTCTACCCTGTCAGCTGCACCTTAATGGGGGTCCTTCGCCATGTTTATTACACCCAATTCCACCAGCCTCGCCGTTGAAGGGGGGGGGGGGGGGGTGTCGGTGGTAGTCTGAGAGCCGTTTTGAGTCCCCTGCGCATTAGAGCATCTACGTTGCTTCTTTTGTTTCTTTCCTTTTGCGTTAGTTTAAAATATGAGAGCGCGTAGCGCATTCCAGAGAGCACGAAACCTTGTACTTACCGTATCGTTTTCTTTTCTTTTTTTTAGTCATTTGTTCTTGCTGGTGGCCCTCTTATCCGTGCATATATTTCCGATGAGGATAGACTTTTTGCAATTGTTTTGCGGCCTCATTCTTAAGATTCTGACTTTGACTGTCGGTACGTCAGGATTGTCAACACTGAGTTTGATTATGCTTTGACGATTTTCTCTCGCCCAGTACCGAGGGCTTCCATGGAGTCCTCACCTAGGCTTCTCAGTATCTTAAATCCATAGCAACGGCTCTGACCTCCACTATAGTCAGGTCGGTCCTCGTCGATTTTATCGTTTCTGGTGCCCCCTTGTACTCTGGTAGAGTTTTGCGTGGGAGGGTTGGGGGACATATATATATACATATATATATATATATATATATATATATATATATATATATATATATATATATATATATATATATATATATATATATATATATATATATATATATATATCGCGTCAGGGGGTGGAAGCACTGACCCATTCGGTCCATTCTGCACCATCTTGCAACATCTTGCACCATCTTACATCATCCTGCACCATCCTGCCACGACACACAATACAGCACAAAAATTATCCTCAAAACAGCTGCATCGATGATTTGACGCCAGAATGGCCGGTGGATAGAGAAGCGAAAACAACAAGCGAATTAGTCAACGCAATCAGTTGAAACCTTCTCAATGACTTTGGGAAGGCATGCAGGGTCAAGTTACTGTGCCTTTTAGTGCCTCCGCGCCGGTGTTATGCGTAACCACACAGCACAGGAAAGCCGTAATTACATCTGTTGCGTCTGTGTCGATGTCGAACACTTCTTAGAAGGAGCCGCTATCACCTGTGTCGCCTTCCGTTGCGCAGTGGAGTATCTGCCGGTGTTTGCAAGTAATCAGCTCGACGGTACCCTGGTTGCCTGCCACTCTCGGTGGCCCAGTCGCTTCTGACGGTCATGCACCACGTTCTTGGCTTTGGGCCATGGTTTGACATGCTAATATTATCTCATGCTTCCTAGGAAGTTCCATACTTGCTGAAGATGTGTAGCCCTCAGGAGAAAACCCGAATCACTTCGCAGGGCTGCCGTGCGCCGTGCTGGAGGGCGGCCGTTCCGCCTTCTGGCGTCCCCAGCGGGGCAAGCCGTCGAGCTGGCTGGCCACCGCCGAGGCCGTCCACATGGCCGTCACCAGGCTGCTCGAGCTGCAAGGCTGCGCGGGACACGTGGACGACCTGCTGTTCTTCTTCCGCTTCTTCCACGCCAAGATCAGGTCTCGCTACAGAGGGGTGCGTCGTCTCCTGCCGTCCCAACGCAGTAACACTCGCTTGGTCTCGAGACTCGCTCATTAAATAGCTCGGTCGTTCACTCACTTCCCCGCTCGCTAACTGTCACTATCTGACTTGCTGACTAACTTGCCGACTTGTTCATTCACTCACTCATCCACTCGCTGTCTCACCCAGTTATTCATTCGCTCATTCACCAGGTCGCTCGCTCACTCACTAGCTCATCCTACTTACTCGCAGACTGTCCCACTCAAGTATTAACTCGTGCACTCACTAGCTCACTCGCTCTCTCATTCTATGTCTATATCTCACCTTCACTCATTATTTCACAGACTTAACCTCCCTTATTGATTTTTTTTTATAATTATTTTCTGCAGTTATTGATTAAATAACCCTAAAGACTCACCCGCACGTTCAAATCGTTCTGTAACTGCGCCGCCAGCACAATTCTAAAAACACTTAGGCATTTTATAAATAAATAAATAAATAAATAAATAAATAAATAAATAAATAAATAAATAAATAAATAAATAAATAAATAAATAAATAAATAAATAAATAAATAAATAAATAAATAAATAAATAAATAAATAAATAAATAAATAAATAAATAAATAAATAAATAAATAAATAAATAAATAAATAAATAAATAAATAAATAAATAAATAAATAAATAAATAAATAAATAAATAAATAAATAAATAAATAAATAAATAAATAAATAAATAAATAAATAAATAAATAAATAAATAAATAAATAAATAAATAAATAAATAAATAAATACTTATTCAGTAGTTTTCATACGCCATGATAACTGGCGAAGGCCCACAAATTTGTCAGCCGCTCTTGCCTTACTTCAGACTGATCAGTTTACAGCAGTGAAACGTTTGATCAGAAGTGCTTTGAGGAGGCGCCGCACTGGGCTAATGCTTTCAGCGAACTACAGAGCGGACTGGCAAGCTGCAGAGTTTGGACAGAACTGTGAAAAAGGAAGGAGGAGGAGGAGCGTGGTGTGGGGCGTTGGCAAGGGCGAGAAAGTACAGAGCAGACGGAATAGTAATATCTGTTGGCGGAGGCAACTATAACAGGTAATGGGGGCATTGCGAGTGCAACCTTGGGGATGAGAGGCTACCGCTGAGAATGTTGAATTTTTCTCGGAAGACCATTTGCCAGTGCGAGTGTTCTTTTGAAGGGACTCTGCTTTTCTGAGTGCGTCGACAGCCAGTAAAAGAACTGCAGAATGCGTAAGTGAGGCTTACTACGTCTTTCCAGAGAAAAACTCGTCTCTGTCCACCCACGCCACCGAGTAAGTGCTTGCTGTAAAGTTGCTGTCGTCGATATCACCAAACGCGAACTTAAGCCATGCGTGTATAGCCAGCGTAGCGTCTTTTTTTATTTTTTCCTGGCTGCCTTCTTCGATCCACTGCACGTTTTCACTTCTACACGCTGTTCACTTCGCACCATGGTCACGTGCTATGCATTTTTTTTTTTTTTTGTGGGAAACGAGATAAGAAAAGCCTTTCTGAACATGCTCCGTCAGAAAAAAAAAAAAAAAACGAAAAAGAGACGAGGTCCAGGTAAATACCGTAGTTAGGAGAAAAACTAGCGCTGGTTTGCGTGCGTTGAATACTAAAAAAAAAAAAAAAAAAAAAAAAAAAAAACACACAATTTCGGGACTTGTGATTCCTGAGCACATTGATTCTTTCCTATATTGTACCACTCCGTTTTGTTGCGTTGCGGTATTTTAAAGACGCACTGAGGACGGCTTCATTCGGTAACTGTTCCGGGGAAAAAAAAAAGAAAAAAGCTGCTCATCTAGTTTGGTTTATAGGATTTGACGTACGAAACCGACTCAGGCTAGTTGGTTATCTGGCTCTTTGTGACAGGCGGTGACATTGTTCCCTCTGCGAAAGGCGCATTCATCAGCGAGAAGATTCGAGTTAACTATCTCGCCGCCACTCGATTAAAAGTCGTTACGTCATCGTCTAAAATGACGGTTCGCCATCGTTTTAAGCTGATGTTGTTGTATAGCGTTGCTGACTTTGGGATCCACAGTCCAGAATCGATATCGGCGCACGTATTTTACTTGTGAAATCCGGGACTAGCATCGGCGCCTTCGTATAGTTTTTTTTTTTTTTTTTGTGCGTTCTAGTTGGTGGAAGTTCAGATTTCGGTGACAGGGATGCCTTTATGATTGGAATGCCTTAACTCATCGATTATGCTCAACTTCAGTGTGTCCTCGGTATCCCTTTAGCTGTAAAGCTCCCCCACTCGCTTGATCAACTTCGCTGAGCGTGTGATGTCTAGGCTCTGGAGGGGGACTACCGAAGAAGCGCGGACAACGAGAAAACAAAGTAAGGTTAGTGAACGATCTGAGTAATTACTGTAAGGATGTGTATATACATTCGTGCATTTGTATGGTTTGTATATTAGGAATGTTTTCAACGTGCAGTTAGGCTGTGAGAGACGGCTATGCGTGGTGGAGAGCTCCGGTTTAACTTCGACCGCCTGCGTTTCTTTAACGGGCGCTAGCATCGCACGCTACGTAGGCTTTTTTTTTTTTATGTTCGTCTCTGTTGAGGTCAGATCGTTTCTACCGAGGTTCGATCCCACCTTTTTGGGTTCAGCGCTGCCATAGCCACCAGGCTGTTGCTACCGGTAGATGCTTGACTGACCTCTAAGCCGTCAGCACAAATCCCTCACCCTTTATTGAAGGCTACACGTTTTTTTATTCACTTTATGGTTATTTTTATTTGTTTTTTTTTTACTTAATACCCTAAAGGCTCGAGTGAGCATTACATATTGGAGGGGTGGCATAAAAACAGCACAATACATAATCTTGACACGTATTAGTTAACAAATGCACTAAAGAATTATACATACAGATCGAAATACACAGCACTACATTCACTAATGAATATACCTAGGGCACAGCTCATAATGCTTAAGAAGGCAAATAGTCAAAACATATTACGGTGAAGGTTGACAACCAAGGTGCCCTGAAAGTTTTATTTGAAATTGTGATAAAGTAGTTTCAGTAGCTATGTCACTCGGTAATAAGTTTCAGTTTTCTATAGATAACGGTAGGTAATGAGCTTCAGTTTTCTGTAGATAACGGTATGGGTGAGGTTTGATATTTTAGCTTTCGTGCGAATATTGGCTGCACTTTGCAGGGATGATCAGTCTGGGATGAAATATGAGGGGCAGGAGCGATGCGATCAGCTGCAAATGTGGAGTCATCGTAATAGAAAGGACGAAATAATGATAAACGAGAGAACTTGCGTCAAAAGTGATAAGGTCGGGAATATTGAGAGATTGTTCTAGCAACTTTGATATGGTGAGTAGGACGAATTGCTGAACCTGGCAGCTTTATTTTTAATGGACTTAAGACGGTTAATTAATGAAACGCTGCTGGGATTCTATGTTATTGAGGCGTACTCTAAAGCTGACCTCATGAGAGTAGTGTACGCGTGAAGTTTTGTCTCGGAGTTGCCAAGGTATAAACGGCGTTTAACGAGTCCCATTTTTTAAATGCTTTATTGTGTGACGTGATCTGTATGGGCGCTCAAGCTTAAATCAGCACTGAAAAACAACAACAACAACAGCAACAAAAGCACCAAGGTACTTGAAGCAATCTGCTCATTCAACTAAACTCGGTTATGCATTAGAAGGCCTATTAATGCGCTCGGAAAAGGTCGTCAGCTTGTTTTTTCTTCATATTAATTTCCCTCTGCCATATCTGACACCACTCATTTAGATGCTTTAAGTTAGTCTGTAGGATAACTGCGTGAAATGGATCAACTATCTTTGTATAAATTACGCAGTCATCAGCGAAGAGTCGTACGTTAGATGATATAATAGATGCTATGTAATTAATGAAAACTAAAAATAGCAGAAACTCTAAAACTTATCCCCGTGGAACCCCGAATACGACGCGCGAACTGTTAGACGAATACCCCTTTGGGAGGATTGCTTAAGAATTCTTCGATCCATCGGGTGATGTCGCGATGCAGCGGAAGGTCATTAACTTTATTCATTAATATTTTATGGGGAACCCGGTCAAAAGCTTTTGAGAAATTTATAAATATGGCGGTTGTATATATTGATTCGTATACCGATTTATGAAGGTCTGTTGCGAGCTCGAATAATTGTATTTGACCAGACTTGTTTTGCTTACAGACATGCTGGTTGTCAATAAGCAGGTTGTTGTCGTTTAGATGGGTTATTATGTGCGAGTAAAGAATATGTTCAAGTAGTTTGCAGCAAATCGAGGTTAGTGATATGGGGCGACAATTTTTCGGAGACGTGCTGTCACCGGATAAAAAAAGAAAACAAAACAAAAAAAAAAAAACGGACCAACGTTTGCTGTTTTCCAGTCATCTGGAATGCATCCGGTATCTAAAGACCGCTGAAATATGCGAGTTTGTATGGTACCTGCCACATGTGTTGTAAGTTTTAGAAGTTTAGTGTTGGTATACAGTCTGGACCAGGGCTGCAATTTAGTGGCAATCGCATCTATAGCACTGGCAACACCAGCTGCAGTAATGACGACCGATGATGGATGAAGAACTAATAGTTCGAGAGGTTCAGGGAAATTAAAAGGCGCTGATTCGGTAGTAAATATTTTTCTAAAGTGGATGTTAATTATTATTATTATTATTAATAATCTCCAACGTAACTACTAGCACAGCAGGACAATTGGGCACCCTCAATATTTCTCCAGTTAAGCCTGTGCTGTTTCAGCTGAGGCTGATTTATTTCGGGAAGTTTCCTTATATCGTCCGCCCACGTAACATCCTGCCGCTCCCTTCTATATACGCACGCCATCCCTTGGAACAAAATTTGTTACCCTTGACGATTATTGGTCATCTTGCCCTCCCATCACATGCCCATTTCCTCTGACTGATTTCGACTATAGAATGTCATAAACTCTGGCTTGCTCTCTAATCCACTCTGCTTTCTTACCGTTTCGTAAGTTACGGGAATAGTTTTCCTTTCCATCATAGCTCGCTGCGTCCTTCTCAATTTGAGTTCAACCCTTTTTGTTGGCAACCGCATTTTTGCCCCATAAGTCAGTACAGGTAAGATATACCAGTTATATACTTTTCTCTTCTCGGATCCTGGTAAGGTGTCATTCGTGATATGAGCACATCTAAGTTCGCTTCAGCCCGTTCTTATTGTCTTCGTTATTTCTCTCCTGTGTCGAAATAAATTAGTTGTGGTTTAACTCTCGTTAACCCTAGTTGAATTGCGATAGCAAAGGCGGAAGCTTCTTTTGCCTGCTACATTATTCCCCTATCACGCCCTATCAATGTAAGGTGCCACATTATTGGGGATATTTAAGCTCATCCTTTAAGAGTATGATGCGAGAGTTTTACAATGAATCACAATAAAACAGCGCGGAATAACGGGAAAAGAAACAAGAAACATGACCTTAACAAACTAAAAAGCTTTTCAGACGAATGAATGCCAACACTGTAAGAAAGAAATTGGGATGCACGATCAAGCACCCTGTAGAATCTTCCGAAGGCCTCCTTTATTCGCTGCCTGGAGCACGTGAGAAATAATGCATATGACAGACCGCCAGATGCGTCAATGAAAGACTTCTAGGACACAAAACAAACTTCAAGCAAGTGTCCAGAAACCTGCGGCTTTATTGCAGAGATCGTCCCTCAAAAACTTGTGTACGTGAGCGCAGCAAATGCATAGCAATTGTTAATCACAAAGAGCAGTTGGCGCGCGAAATTAACGAGGCAGCTTCGATAGCGAGGCTGTGCGACAGCTCTATCAGCGCGCTGTTTGTTGCGTTAACAGGGAAGGAATTGGAAATGTTAAAAACGTTATTCGTGTCTTTGATTACGAGTCTTCGCTTATCATTTTAGATTGCTTGAATGATACGGTTGTTACGCATGTAATTTGAGGGCGGTGCAGATGTTATAAGCAGTGCTCGTCTTTTGTCCCGTTATTCCGTTCTGTTTTGCCACAAACGATTAACCTACTTGCCCAAGCTGCTCTCTTGGCTGCTACTAGCTCCTCGCTACTAGCCCTGTGTGCGTGTGTATTCCTTTAGCACCCCAATCGCTCCGATGCCTCCTGCAAACTGCTGTTCCATTCGGAGACGTGAACATTGGTTTTTTGCATGCCTGTACTGCATGCAAAGTAATTAAAAAGGGGTTTAATTGATACTAATACTAATGTTTAGATCCGTCTTTCTGCTTTCCATTCTAAGTGATCGATCATGGTTATCCTCCGAGTTACTTAGCAAGGCAGTGTCATTGGCGAATCGCAGATTATTAATCTATTTATTCACTGATACCCGAAACGCTTCCCAACCGAGATGTCTGAATATCTCATGTAAACACGCGATGAAAAAGTTCCGAGAGCACTGCAGAATCTGCAGTGGAGAAATGCGAAAGCCTGGGCTTTGCCGCTGCACAGGGTACGTCGCAACATCTGCCTGTTTGCGAGGTTTAGACTGAATCAAGTATTTTCTCGTAACCTTCGAAGGTCATATATAGGGGTTCGTCATAGTCTGCGCATTCCTCTGTGATTTGATTGATAGTGTTATTGCGTTCTTCTTAGTGTTATAAAGGAACGAAATAATAACCCAGTCGACCGAAGACCGAAACCTCTTCGGAATGAGGAAACGACTGTAAATAATGAATTAAGTAATGAGTGAATGCATGAGTTGCTTCGCCTCTGGAATTTGGGCGCTTGCGCAAGGAGAAAACAAAAGGAAAGGGAAGAATGGCGAGAGAGAGAGAGAGAGAGAGAGAGAAAAAAGATAAAGGGGTGACATTGAAGCGACAAAAGCGATAACGACGGCTCGCGAAATTTTCCGACACGTTGAAAAGCGTCGTACAATGAAGCGAGCAGTGTCCGCTGGGCGCACTCTGTGAAGAGCCTTTTTCGCGAAAACTGTCCGCTGCCGGGGAAACGTGGGAAGGTGAATGAAAAGATAGCAACCCGCTGTGTGTACACCGCTTACGGAGATGAGCCGGCCACGACGACGGAGGGCGAGGTGATGGGGGCGCCGCCGCCGCGATGATTGGCTGCGCCACGAAGCTGACTCTGGCGCTGCACTTGACTGCTGTCATCTTATTTCGTCGACACAAGAGGGAATTGGAGCGGCACCAGTGTAGAAGTATAAGAAAAAAAAAAGAATTACATGATAAATCAATGTTGAAGTAAAAGAGAATATCGGAAGGATACCGAAAGGTCTTCAGTCATACGATAGTTGCGTAATTCCTGCCTGAAAATACCGTCTTTTCATGCGGCCGCTGTCGGCTGCGTTGTTTGATGTGCCCTCCTCACCCTCCTCCCTTCTCCCCCACGAAGCAGAAACAATACAGCAATTTTCACTTTATCTCAATCAGTTGTGCACTGTTCAGCCTTGTCAATTGTCTGCATGTTTTTCACCATCTCGAAACCTGAATACTACGGCCTCCTGTTTCGCGGCTGTTATTATTAAAGACCTTTTACTTGAACGTAGCAAAGGGCCGGGAGAATCAACGAGAGCGACACGCGATGTTGTAACGGCGCCGACGTTATAGTCACGAAGATAACTTCAAATTGACAACTGCTTGTTTACGAGTCTCTCTTTTTTTTTTTTTTAACTTTTATTCCTTTCTGCATTTCTTTCCAGGACTTGGGAGTGTCGAAGTGAAGAGTACTTGTGATTTCTGGTGAGGCGAAGATGGTGAAGACACGCAGCGAGATGAAGTTCATTGAAGGCGCTTTTGCCTTCAACCGAGTTGACCGAGTGGAAAAGGAGCCGCGGTTCTTGATGAGACTGCGGGGTTGGATAAGTGAGCGAGGGAAATGGGTTTTGTGGGAAGGTTGCGCAGCAATAAAGCGAACTTTGTGCTCTTGATCTACGCCCATGTGTTTGTTAGAGCGTCCCTGCTGCCTTGATCATTTCTTTACCGACAGCGAGGACCTTTGGGGCAAGAAGCTCTGTAAGTGAAAAGCGAGCAGAAAATTTTAAAACACTGCATTGACGCTGATAGCTACAATGTGATTGATTAACTAAAAAGTGTTGCAACGTTCGGGAGGCACTTTTGCCGGCTTTTTACTAGACGCCGCTGAGGTTGTGATCAGTTTGGTAGGAAAATCAATACATTAGCCGGCGAGTTCCCAGAATGACGCAAGCAGCAGGAGGACCTTACTGTAGAAAATGTCACCCTTTGTAGGCACTCGTGCATTTGTTCGCGTCGCTTATTCACGTACGTGGTCACGGATGATGAGCTCTGGTCCCTGGCGTTGCACGCGTACCGGCCTCCTGGTCACGGCTGCAGAAGTGTCCTAGCAGCTTTACTAAGGCCTCTCGTCTGCTCTGCGCAGTTTCTTGAAGAATAGTGAGAGAGAAAAGCGACATACGTGTGCTGCACATACACGACTGTAACAATTTGCATGATGCGGCTCATCTCTTCGTTTCCGCAGTTTGTTTCGACTGCAAAAGTCGTAGCCAAGAACTTAAGGGCAGGCTCTGCACTTGCTTGCGGGACCTACATAGTCTATCCCTCAGCGTTTGGTAGCGCCCCCGGGCAGTTTTCGGCTCTTTCACTTGTTCTTGGTTGACAACAACAAAAACTCACATGCACACTTTATGCTATCAGTTTAACAGCGATCCAGTTAAGATGCTGTGTCGCTGTGCGGAGGGAGAGCGCCCCGAGGCTGCTGACGGACCGCACTCCGCAAGTACGTGCGAGCAGGGGGTTGTCAAAAAGGAAGGATGTATCGGCAGGGATGGGTGCCGTCTTCGGGCCAACAGGGATGCGACTCGTGGGTGTCGTGCGGACGTCTTACGGACGCCGTGTGGACGTCGTGCCCCGTCTTGCGCCTTTTAGTGAGTCATTCCGTGACCCTTGTGAGCAGCAGCATCAAAGGTTCGCAAGGAAAGTATTGGGGAAGTGCGAGGATGGATGATGACGTGTCGGGCCGCTTTCGCACTATCCGCGGCAGACAGGCGCGCGCTTGAAAACGGTTTGTTCTTTTGTTCCCCTCTTTGCTTATGGCCAGCGGAGCCCAGGTGCCACCCCTGCGTATCTGTTGTGATCTACGCCTGGTAAAAGTGGCGGCTAAGTGTGGGTTTTGTCAGTTGTATTTTCTCTCCTGATTTTAAACCGTGAACGAATTTGTGGAAAGCGCTCATGCAGTGCTGACGAGGAAACCTTCTAGCTGGGACTGACGTGGCATTGGCTAGTTCGAGTTTAAATAAATGGTTCCGATTGGCTCCTTGAATATCTTTTTCCTATTGGCTACTAAGCCGGCTCTCAGGATGCTGGGGAAGTGTACTCAAACACGTTTCCTGGCTCTAAAATGGGGAGACTGATGGGGGAGACTGACAACTGAGGACGTTCGCAGAGGCGAAATATGGAACGAGCGAGCCACGGCGTTGTGAGAGGTTGAACGCTGTCAGTAACCACTCTGGCTTATACGTAACTGATTTTGACCGGAGTAATTAAGTGTACATAGTTTGCGAAGTTGTCCAGTCCGCTTTCTGCAATCTGTCACCGGATCAACGAACCATTAGCAATAAATTAACTGCTGCATATGCCAAATGATTTGTACCTACTTCCGTGCTCGTGTCCTACGATTCTCCTTCTCCTCATATAAGGTGTTTACGAAAGGGCCTTCGCGGGTTTCATTGAAGCGATAAATAAAAATCCCTGTCACAAAACGCATATATGCATAGTATATTGTGACGTCCAGATTGAAACGATGACGAGAAAGGGACGACCGTGGAAAAGGAAGAGAACGAATGGTCGGCTCGGGTTGGGGGTTCTAGCAAGCGGACTCAGCCTTCCGACGCTTCTCAACAATATTGACTGCATATGGTGGCATTCAAAAGCTTCACACTGTGATGATTACCTCGGCCGCAGATACCAGGCCTCGCGACTTCGATCCGCTTTTGCTGTTTCCCTCGATACTCCATCACCGGTAGTTCGTCTCTTTTTCACGGGGCTTTTCACACAAAGATGGCTCGCGGAGCATAACATGCAAAAGTAGAGCAAGTGAGGCCACCGATTGCAGCGCCACCGGTGGCGGTGATGCGTTAACGCGCACGCTGTGATTTTTTTTTTTTTTTTGTCCTGTCGGAATTGACTTTATAGATCGAAGCTTTCGCATCTGAAAAGGTGTGTGGCGTGGACTGGGTGCTTGAAGTGAGTATTAGACTCCCCCGTGGTAGTCCACAATTTCTTTGTCGCCAGCCGTATGGTACTGCAATCGTTAAGTCAGCCAACCAGTGAATACTGGCGCACTATCGATATTGGGTCAATGAACCCAGGCAACTAGAGGCTGCGCATTTCGGATCCAAATCAAATATATTGTGATCTAGTGCTGCAAAGCGCATGACCACATCGCTACGCCATCATAGCCTCCACTTCCGAGCACTTCGCCGCTCCCAATGAGAGCCTGAATGAGCACCGCTTCAAAGAAAGGTGCCTGAAGGGAGCCAGCCGAAAGATAATATTGTTCCAGGCAACGCGGGCCCAACCGCATCTTCCTTAACATAAGCAAACTTGGGCGGCGCGAGCACTTCGTGCACATCTTGCTTTGCCGCGGAAACACAGGTCGGAGGTTGGTGCGTTCCAAAGTTCCCCTCGTCGCGAATGGAAGACGGAACTGGGTCGACCTGCCGCTCTGCGCTGTCGTCTTGTGTGGGAAGCGTTCTGCACGTGCATGTGCGGGGAACCCACAAAGTGAACTTTGTGCTCTATGATCACACTCATGGGTCAATGAAGACGATCGCGTAATTGCCACACCGTTGTTTCCTTGCATGTTATATGGCGGGCAAAGCTTCGTCGATCTTGAGTGTAGAGTACGGCTGCTGAATGCTCGTCTACTGCAGTTTATATGTGCTATATGCTTAAGAAATCGGCATGGGCAGGACATGTAGTGCGAAGAGAGGATAACCGATGGTCGCTTAGGGAAACAAACTGGATTCCAAGGGAAGGAAGGCGTAGCAGAGGGCGGCTGAAAGTTAGGTGGGCGGGTGAGGTTAAGAAGTTCGCAGGGGTCAAGTGGATGCAGCTAGCACAGAACCGGGTTAATTGCAGAATTATGGGAGAGGCCTTCGCCCTGCAGTGGGTTTAGTCAGGTTGATGATGATGATGATGATATGCAGTTCAGTGCAAAGCACAGCTGCATTGGGCCGCTCATTGAGACTACGCGCGAATTCTTGCACGGTTTGCTGCGGTGCTTGGCGTTCATGAGCCTGCAGGTTAATAAAAACATTGGAGGGTGAACATCGTAAGCGCTTTTTTACACTGTTGATTGAAGGAGGGATCACCATCGAGCCCCGTGAATTATGTGTAAAAAGGAGAATTCTAATGGTAAAAGGTAAGCTGCTACTGCGAGCGTTCGTGCTATTTACCTTCAGGGTTATAGGACATGGCAGAGGGGATAGGGCTTACAAGTGTTTACATGCATGGTAGACCAAAGTGAATATAAATGATAAATTCCTCCTCCCCGGCCCACTCACACAAACACTTATAGTGTTTATGACTGTTTTATGCATTACAGTAAAATTAAACTCTTGTAGGCGTAAAGTCCATCGAGCGAGCCGTCCACTGGGGTCACGAAGACTCACGAGCCAGCGAAGGGAATGGTGGTCGGTCACGACGGTGAAAGTATTCCCGTACAGAAAGGAGCGAAAACAACAGCGAGACATTCTTGCTCCGTAACCGTGTACTTTCTTTTGCATTTACTCAACGAGCGGCTGGCATGCGCTATCACATGCTGATCGCTTCCATGGCGTTATATAAGTACGGCGACGATACCGATACCACTTGGGTCAATGTGTACTTCAATTGGTGCTGATGGGCAGAAGTGGTGGAGGATGGGTCTCGAGGTCAAAAGAAATTTCAGGTGACGGAAAGCTGAGTCACATTCGCTGGTCCAATTTAATGGTGCATCTTTATGCAATAGACACGTGAGTGGGTAAGCGATGTCTGCAAACTTTAGTATAAAGCGTCGAAAGTACGAGCATAGCCCGAAAAAGCTCTGCAGCTCTTTTAACGATTGGGGCACCGTAAAACTTTGACAGCTGCAGTTTTCTTGGGATCTGGTCGAACACCTTCTTTATCAACTAAGTGACCGAAGACAATTATTTCACGATCCACAAAAAGACATTTCTTTGCATTCAATACAAGACCAGCTCGTTCCATGCAATCAAGCACGACATCTAGACGGCTGCTGTGCTCACTAAATGTTTTGCTAAAAATTACAACGTCGTCCAAATACCAAAAAAAATTTGTCACCTTAGTCCACGCAGGATTGTATCCATGAACCGCTTGAATGTGGCAGGCGCATTACATAATCCAAAAGGCATAACGTCAAGTGAATCTGGTGTTACGAGTGCCGTTTTTTCTTTATCTGCAGTGTGCATGGTATTTTCCAGTAACTGGATCTCAAGTCAATAGAATAAAAGTATGAAGCTGAGGGCAGACAGTCAATTGCGTCATCTATACGTGGAAGCGGGCAGATATCTTCGTGACTATATTTAAGCGGCGGTAGTCAACACAAAACCTTCATGTGCCATCTTTCTTTCTAACAAGAATAACTAGAGCTGCCCAAGGAAGACTCTAATAATGCGGCGCTTTAGCATGCCTTGAATTTGCTCATCGATTAACTTACGTTCATTTGCTGAAACTCAATAGGGCTTCTGAAGTATTGGAGGTGTGAACCCACCCTGTGTTGATCGTGTGATGAATACGACTGGTAGGCAGTGGTGTTGAGTCATCCTTGGCAAAGTCGAACACTTTCACGTGTTTCAAAAGCAGTTTCACTAGAATGCGGCGCTCGGTTGTAGAAAGAGACTTATTAATCATAGCCGTAACTTGGGTATCCATAGCTGGTTGCACGTGCTGCTCAATGACAGAACTGTTTAACGCCACGACGGACCCTGACACGCCTTCCTCGAAACGGGCGAGTTTTAGGCCCCGAGGCAACACAGTTGGCTCTTCAGAGTGATTAACTGTCCACAGCTTAGTGCAGCCCCTAGTCACGGGAACGACGCAACGAGGCACAAGGGTACTTTTCTTAAAGCAGGTGAGTCTCGTAGGTTCTACTAGAGCTTCAAAAGATTCGCACTGGCTACGAATAGAGAAAACCTGCATGAATGCTGCAGATAAAGCTGACACAATTGTGTCTTCTTCCACCGCAAATGCTCCAAAATCAGATGTAGAATCATCCACAAGAGCCGAAAGTAGTGAAGGATTCATAGTAATCTCTCCCGTACCATAGTCTAAAGTTGCACGACACTCCTGCAGAAAATCAATATCAAGAATCACCATCATGCGTTTTACATTACTCTCTACTCTCTAGACCGAGAGTAGAGAGACTATCGCTCTCTTACTATCATTATATACCACTAACTATGCCAGTACATCATTGATATCACGGGGAATCTCGCTCATAGATCTCGCGCATAGTTTCTGCGTACACTTTCTGCGCACACATTCTGCCGACGCCACTCATCAGCTGTTGAAGGCTTTGGCCTTAAAACGCTGACTGGCGCGCGCTGTCGTCCCTGTGCTTTGACAGCTCTATAATATATATATATATATATATATATATGTATATATATATATATATATATATATATATATATATATATATATATATATATATATATATATATATATATATATATATATATATATATATATATACACACATATATATATATATATACACACATATATATATATATATATATATATATATATATATATATATATATATATATATATATATATATATATATATATATATATATATATATATAGGTGTTCTTTATATATATATATATATATATATAAGGCTTTAGCCCTAATAAGTACGCGCGATACTGACTTGCAACTAAACTATCCAGAAAAACATGAAAGAGCAGTCATTCATTTATTCATAAACGTTTATTCATGATGATGACCTGAGGCCTAGAGGGGAAGGGGGTGGGTTAGGTACCAGTCGAACGCGCGTTACCTCGCTTTGCTACCTACAGGTAGCGCCACGGTATGCATCCTTGCGCTCAGTATGCACTTTGCATATATTTTTAGTGGCATTGATAACCCGCTGCATATTATTTGAGAGACTGCCAAGTGCACTCTACCAGAGTCTCGTCATTCTTTGCGTATTACCCTTCTCATGGTGGTGGTCTCTGTTCATTACTTGGCGAAGATGGACGTACATCATTTACAAATCACGTTTGAGGGTATGCGCTAGGCCGTGTCTTTCTGTTCCTCTTCCACAGCATTTTTTTTTTCTGCTTTCGAAACATGCACTCCTTTACATCGTTTAATATGTTACTGCTCATAGTAAACCCTGATTCATGTTCTAGAGAGTTGAAGATAGCTGTAGTTTTAGTCACATTAATTTTTGAAGTATAAAGTTAGAACTAGCTAACAGGGTTCAAAATGATGCGCTGTTATCTTTCCGTGGAATGAATTCGCATGGCAATGTCATTATCCAAACGGATGCTACTAAGGTGTTCTTTATAAACTGCTGATTACTGACAGTTCCCTCTTCAGCCCGCTGAATGCCTCCTTTAATTAACCCAGCTGTGAATGACGTCGGGGAAGTGGTGAGTGCACTGGATGGTTCACCCTCACTCGACATAATTTACAAAAATGAAATGACAATAAGTTCCTCTGTGTGCAGTCTTTGCCTAATGTTTGGAGTCCATTACGAAAGTTATCAGAGCGGCAAAGCTGCGGCACTTGCTAAAACTGAGGCTGAGGCAGGCGCGGGGAACTTTTCCTCGTTTCAAAAGCGAGGAGACGAAAGGCGCGAGACGAGAGCGTCTCGTTACCGTGAGCCCGCTACGGCTTTACTGTGTCTGCTTCTGTGTGCTGTGTGGTACGGCGCTCGAGGAAGCGCCAATAAAAAGCGCAGCAAAGATGCCTGGATCCGACGCTCGACGGGGCGTCATGATCGGATGTGACGTCATGATGACGTCAGTTCTGGGTATTATACGTGACTGAATGCGACGTCATGATGACGTCACATTCGGCCATGACGGATAACGTCACCAGGTGATGACGTCACAATTTCGCGGTATCCCACGGAATCTCATGAAAAGGTGTGACGCTTCTCGCGGACGGACACTCATGAGCCTATTAAGGCTTTCGTCTTAATATTTGAGCCTGCGCGGCGCTGCTGGTAAGGCTATATCTTTCTCACCTGCTTAGGAACCTGTATACCGTGCAGAATAATAGAAAGCTGGACAAGTTGAAAATATCCGCCGAGAATTGCAACACGACCTCTATTTTGCTGGTTTCCTTGACTCTCGGATTTGTGGCGCTGTATTTCATATACTGGCTGTCATTGCTGTCTTACTTTCAATGTAATCTTGATTCCAGAAGTATACGCTTTCGCTTTGATCTGCTTTCCTTTGTCTCGTGCACCAGCTATTGCGAGCCCAAAATAAGAACCAAAAATAAAACACTTGCAAGTCAAAGGCATTTAGGAAGACGAAGGAGACGGAACTGCTATACAGCTGACCTCGTATGCATGGAAATTAGCGGGGCCGTGTGGACTTCATCCAAGTCTGCCGCGGGTCTCTGGCCGTTGCGCAAATAAGACGGCTCCTGGTAAAGCAAACTCAACTGAGATTCGACAGTTTGGTTTTAAAAACGTACTCGCAACTGTGCTTTCGTCAGTAATGACAAAATCGATATCCGTCGAAAATTTGAAATACGGCACTTTATGCAAGCTTCATACATTCAATGAAATTACGAATAGTGGTTTAATTGTGCTGTGTTCTTGGGAATGCTTTTTCATTTTTGCCGACAACTATGACACACACACACACACACACACACACGCACTCACACACACACACACACGCACGCACGCACGCACGCACGCACGCACGCACGCACGCACACACACGCACACACACACACACACACACACACACACACACACACACACTTAACGAAAGAGAATGTGGAGAGGTCGGGCAGTGGTAAATAGACCCGGCCACGACACTGCGGGAAGGGGGAAAGGGGAAGTAAAGGAGCGCAGCGGTGCTAATGGAAGAAATCGCAGCCTTAATGCGAATGGAGGGTGCTGATGTGATTGTACAAAGAACGTTTGTGGATTGTGGGTACCTTGGTACACACTTGACGACACTTCAATACACGCCAGTTGTCACTGTAGTATACACATTGGCACAGTTGCAGATAATACCTCTGCCCTTTTGTATGCAGGCGCATAATCGCGTAAACACGCAAAGGCGAAGCTTAAGTGTCCACCAAAATCTTTTACTAGTGATCTGCAATTGTCGCCTGACCTGATATATGTCATCTTGATATACAACTATCTCCGAACTGTCTTATGAACTCTTTGCATCGATCTGAAATGAAAGGACAAATTACTTAAAGAAATATCACAACTTCCGGTGTAAAAAGTGCGCTAACTGCTGTGCTCTAGACAACGCTTCAGAGAGCACACACACGAAGGGGCGGACACTGCGAGTAGAATACTAACGAGTCGAACTTTTCCCGATCCAAGAGTTAAGTAACGGGTCGACAGCGTTTGACACACTCGAGTGCCAAAGAACAAGAGGGTCGAGGACTTCGAAAAAACTCGTGAGGCGACGTTTTGAACAGCAGTCAGACTTCCTGCAAGGCGAATAAGAAAGAGCTTGACAGCAGAACCCACGGCAGACGAAGCGGCGAACGTTTTCAGCATTCCACTCGCGGTGAACAAACGCCCGAAACTGCGTCACTGCACCGGCAGCATTCGACTACACATAGGGCAAACAAATCGATGCCGCTCCTTGCATGGAACTCGTCGAAGTCAATTTACTCGAAACTGTTGAATGAAAGAAAAAAAAAAAGAAAAAAGAAAGAAAAGACACTTAGGCAGTGACAGTCAGCAGAGTTCACACGTTGCACGTCCTAAAGTCAATTTTATTCGAAATGGCTAAATGGAAATAAAAGAAACAAAAGAAAAGACACTTATGTAGTGCCAACCTGCAGATATCACACGTTTATGCGAGGAGACGATTCACAAAAGGAAAGGCAGAGAGATAGCGTGATGATAATAAAAGAAGGAAGAATGAAGGCAGCCCGCGCGTGTTAAACACCCCCACGTGTCAGAGGCTCTCAACTGTGTCCATAAATTCCCTCCCATGTAGCCCCCCCCCCCCCCTTCCCTCGTTAAAAAGTCAAATAAAAATATCTCGTCGCACGTGCCGTACAACTTTTCGTGGAGTCATACGAGCACCACTAGAGGAAAAAAAAAAATGTTTTGTTCCGGCCTCGGGTGGAATTCGGAGGCTTCAGCGGCAGGAAATTTGATTTCCGTTCGAGAAGAGCGCATGTACCGGGCATTCTTACCATGTAGGCCCTTCAGACTGCTCTGATGAATCGTTCGAAATCCTAGACGCGCCCATATAGAGCGTGCCTCGCAAGATTACCTGACTTCCGACACACGTGCTCTTACAGCCAATTGAGGGGAACACCGTCGGGCATGGCGGCAATGAGAAATCGCTGACTAAACTTTTCATTTTTCAAATTTCTGACCGTAAGGGCTGCGCTCTCCTGTTTTGCTTTGTGAACTCAAGGGGCTGGTTCGATGGTTGTAAAATGGAAGGCTCCTGTGTATCATGCGATGTTAGTGCACGCTTAAGATTATCAGTGGACGTAATTTTCTGCCTCCACTGTGAAATACATAGTAGCCAATGTCACTTTAGGGCCCTAAAGCCTATAAAAGGTAATCAATAGGTGCAAAGTGCTCGAAGTAAGGAATTACAACATGGAGAAAATCGAGCATGTTCTGGAGAACGGGGGCAGCCTTAAAGCGGTGAAGAGGAAATTAGGCATAGACGGAAATCTGACGTATGCGCTAAATGACAAGGCGGGCAATGTCATTACGATTAGGGACCTGATAGTGAAAGTAGACGAGAAGTTTTATACTGACATATACAGTAGTATTCAGGACAGTAATAAGATTGGAAGTAGTGAAGAGCAGTCAGACGTTCCTCAGTGACGAAGGACGAGGTCAAGGAAGCTTCCGAAACTATGAAAAGGGGCAAACCAGCTGGGGAGATTCAGGTACTTGCAGATTTGTTGAAGAACGGGAGGGGGGAGGGGGATATTGTGCTGGAAAAACTGGCCACGCTGTATACGCAATGCCTGGTGTCATCATGGTACTAGAATCATGGAAGAATGCTAATAATAATTCATAAGAAAGTGGACGTTAAGAACGAAAAAAATTATAGACCCATTACCAATTACAGACCCGTTACGTACATGGTACTTACTAAGATAATTACTAACAGAATAAAACAATTTTAGACTTTTATCAACCAAAGAATCGAGTAGATTTTCGGAAGGGGTATACTCTACTCTCGGTCCTATAAATATTGTGAACCAGGTGACAGAAAAATGCTCGGAATATAACCAGTCCTTATATGTAGCATTCTTTGATTACGAAAAAGCGTTTCACTCACTGGAAATCTTGGGAGTCATGCAGGTATCGCGAAAGGAGGGTGTAGATGAGCTATGTGAGAAAGTACTAAATGATACCTATTGTGACTGAACAGCAAGCATAGTTTTGAATAAAGAAAGGCGTTAGGCAAGGAGACACGATCTCTCCAGTGCTATTCACAGCTTGCTTACAATAAGTATGCAGAGACTTGGAATGGGAGCAGTAAGGGATGAGGGTTGATGACGAATACCTCAGTAATCTGCGCTTCCTTGAAGACATTGCCTTACTAAGTAACCATGGGATGAACTGCAAATAATAATTGATGACCTAGACAGGTTAAGCAGAAAGGTAGGCCTAAAATAAATATACAGAAGTAATGTTCAACAGCCTCGGGAAGGAACAACAGTTTACGTTAGGTAGCGAAGCACTGAAAGTGTTAGGCGAACATATCTACTTAGGACAGGTATAGTAACCGCATATCCGGATCGTGAAAGAGAAATAACTAGGAGAATCAGACTGGGATGGAGATATTTTTGTACGTATTTGCAGGTTATGACTAGCAGCTTACCGATATCACTCATGAGGAAAGTATATAACAATTGAATCTTACCTGTACTCACCTTTGGGTCTGATAAATGGAGGCTTACGAAAAGGGTTCTACTTATGTTGAGGGCAACGCAGATAGCTATGGAATGAAAAATGGTAGGTGCTCGTTAAGAGATAGGAAGCTCGCAGTGTGGGTCACAGAAATAATTCGAATTAATAACATCCTAGTGGAAATCAAGAAAACGAAATTGGCATAAGCAGGGGATGTAGCGAGAACAGAGGATAACCGATGATAGAAAATGGTAACGATTTGGATACCAAGGGAAGAAACGCGTAGCAGGGGGCGGCAGAAAGTCAGATGGGCGGATGAGGTTATGAAGTTCGCAGGGGTCAAGTGAATGCAGCAGGCACAGGAATGGGTTAATTGCAGGAATATAAGAGAGGCATTTGCCCCTCAGGGGTATAGTCCGGCATATGATGCTGATAATGATGAAGAACCTTATTGAACGCGTGTTAGCGTGAGGCCCCAGCAGTGCCTCCCTTCCAGGCTCGCAGGTTTCGGAGCGGCGAAATTGCTTCTGGAGTCAGGAAGAGCGGGAAGGCACCGAAAAGAACTGTAAACATTTGTTCTACGTATTTAAATGGCGAAAGAACATAGTGAAAAATCCCGATTCAAAAGCTTAAAATAGAAACAAGAAAATTCCTGAGTATCCGATAACATATCGCCAGGTGGGTTATATGCGACTTATGGAGCGCAGTACTGTCATAAGACATTCGTCTGGACGAGTTGGTTCACAGTAGCTAAAAGTAATAAACCTGCCCAAAAAGTCAAGGTGAAAAAATGTCTTGACGACAGGAGAGAGTGCGAATTGTCCTGCGCTCTTGTCCTGTTTTGACGTCTCTTTCTTCCTTTACTTCTTAGGCAAGTTCATTACTTTTTGACAGTATCATAGCTGGGGAATATCACCTATTAGATGAAGTCAAATAATTTGGGCCTACATATAGTCTTAAATTCTTTTTGCGTGTTTTATTGTTTGCAATGATGCCGTATGAATTACTACACACGATTCACCACGTGTTACGTGCTTACTTCTACCATATAATTTCAAATTGATTCTTTTTCTATAGCTTGTTTCGGTTTCGATTAACCCACAGTCGATCGATATCAATGAGTCAAAATGGCATTTAGGTCACGTAAAATTGAAAACTGTGAGATGACCACTCATAACTCCTTTTGATTCACCACTACGCTAAAGCTATACCTTGCTTTAAGGGCCGCAGTTACAAGGAGTGAAGAAAGCGATTATATGGCAATTTTTTCAACCCTCACGTGGCCTAAATCCCACTTTGACGTCAGAGCTAACGCTCGATACTGTAAAAATCGAACATGAAAAAACTGAGAGAGAAAAAAATTCTCTAAAATTATCGGGAATAGGAAAGGAAGGAAGGAGGGGAGGAAGAGAAGAAATAAAGAAAGAAGGAAGGAAATAAAAAAAAAGAAAGAAAGAAAGAAAGGAAGAAAGACAGAAAGAAAGAAAGACAGAAAGAAAGAAAGAAAGAAAGACAGAAAGAAAGAAAGAAAGAAAGAAAGAAAGAAAGAAAGAATAGAAGAAAGAAGGAAGGCAAGAAAGAAAGGAAGAAATAGAGAGAGAAAGAGATAGCGAGAAATAAATAGAAAGAAAGAAACAGAAAAAAGTGCCCACAAAGAGTAAAGTAATACCGCAGTCTCAACTGTAGCCATAGAGCGCGCACCACCACCTCCCAAGTTTGGCCGTGAATTAGTTCATTTTAATCGTGGAAGTTTTACGAAACAAACTTGAACAAACATTACGGATTAGAAGCAAGAATGTGCAAAGATTCCGGATATATGAGGCCCGTCTCCAGAGTTCGCTATTCTCAAGCGTCGCAAAAGGATACCTCTTTGCAAGGCACACGAAAAACGCTTCATATCCGTGCTCTACTTGACCATGCAAATGAGAACTGCTTGCGCAGAAGGGATAAGTTTGCGTAGCTTCCCCCTTGCGGAGCAGCCAGTGTATACACTGCGAAGTACACGTTTATTTTTTTCCCCTTTCTCTAACCAAAGTGCAGTACAGTGCTTACGCAAGTGGACAAAAATTTGTCTTTCGCATATGAATGAGTCTCGCGAGTAACTACGGCGCGTAGCGTACGGAAGAACGCGGCAAATGCATTCGTTCGCCGAGCCCTCCTCGAATGCTGCTTTTCTGACCAGCGCCCTTTCTTGGCCCATTCTCCCCACGGGTCGAGGGTTTCCATGCCAACAGCCCTTCGCTAGGGAAGCCGTTTCCATTCTTCGTGGCGCGCCTCCCGCGCCCTGAGTATTTGCGATTGAGCGACGGTATGGTGCCGCGAGCATATATAGATATATTGATAACGCTTCCCGAGGGGGTAGCGCCAGACGACCCCGCCGACTTCGAGCCAGCGCCGCTCCGTGGAGCATATCTCGGCGTAATGAATAATTAAGAGAGCGTTACACCAGAGTCGTGGCTCCCTGAGTCTTGTCACGCAGATATGTATGGACGCACGGCGAGTCCCTGGAGTCAGATCGGAATACCGAGAGCATAGAGTTTGACTTAACTGTGCGGCGGCACTTCAAAGGAACTCGCATAAAATTGAGCTGGCTCTTAGAAACAGAAATAATTGGAGAATGACAAGAAAAGAACTAGCGGGGTAAGTTCCAAGACTCCACTGAATTCCCCCCCCCCCCCCCCCCCCCACCCCCCCATCATTTTTGGTTTCTTCGCTCCTGTGTTTTTCGCCGGGCTCATTTGTTCCGGAACGAGGACTTATTTTTGTCTTGTTGCTGATATTAAAGAGCCGACGTTTTGTCACCATGGCGAAAGTACTCTGACTTTCTCGAATTACTCGCTGTCTCTTCTTTTAGACTTTATTCAACGCTCTCCACGAGGAATAGACTCGGCAGTGTGGCCTACATAGAGGCATTTCTCGTTTCTTGGCAGGTAGAGAATAGGCACAGGGTGCTTGCTAGGGATGACGCCTGAAAGAATACAGGGGACAACTAATATTTTTTTTTCTCGAGCTTTCATTATTAAGGCTGTCTCCTGTTTGCTTCATGGGCGCTTCGTTAAATCTGCAGAGGATTTCAGGCGATGTAGTGAAGTGATGGCGAATTGTTTGCAAAGTTTCATATCTTCCCAGTCCGTCAGCCCCCTTTCGACAGCCTGCTGAAGTGCGCTCAATTCTGCGCGGCCTACTGGCTGTCGGCCAGGATGAAAATCAAAGGAGCTTTCCAGACGGCTTAAGCAGTCTTATGTCGACAGTACTCTCTGTAGGATTGTGGGCCCCCAACACCGGCAAGTGTCGATATACGGGTCGAATGGCGACGGCTGCAACCTTGACTGTCAGGCTTTACCGGCGTTCGCCAGTGCGGGACTATTGCTTCCCGCCCGGATGGCAATTTCTGTGCCTTGCCTCCTATCGTTCGCGTAATTGAAGCGGCCGCGACTTGATAAAAAGCGGAAGAGTGATATCGGGATCAACTCAATGTGTCAAAGAGCCCAGCAAGACCGCTTGATGTGTTCATATTAATGTTCTGCTCGGAAGGATTAAGCCATGACTTCAAGGCTTGAAAATCCGGTCTTGTATTTCTCCTCGAGTACCTGGAACAAACGAAGAAACTAGCTTGGAGTATTCTGGTTATGGCGCGTTTGCCGGTGATTTATTTATTAGTTTGCCGTAAACTTACGTTCCCAGGTTGTCAGCAGTGGCTGAAAAAGCCGCTGACCGTTTAACGAACAAGAAGAATGTATTCCATCGAAATTTCGTTATGCGAAAATCAAGCTCATCGCGGGCGGATTTAGCATTCCAGTACCGAAAGGTGAATGCATTATTCATGGCGAAGCTATCAGTCTGCCTTACTCGGCGAAACACCCGAGGGAGACTCAGTGCAGGGCAGGTAATCCTGAGCTGCATAAAAGGAAACTCGGAATAGTAATTGCCACCGTGGACTTACAATGGGCAAGGCTGCGATCTAACTAATGCTTCCGTTTTTTTTCTGTGCGTCCTCGGGCTTGGGGGGAATGCTTAGGGCACTGAACTATAGTAGTGAAAGCACCGACTGCGGAGCCTATAGGTTCCAGTATAGATTCATTAAGGATAGCGAGTGCCAACGCATAGCCCACCAGACGCGGCCAGCCGAGCTGAATAAGCATTTGCGGCGGCCACACTATTCTTTACCTTTCGCAGCAGCACTAGCCATTTCGAAACACAGCACGGAGCATACGGGGGCACTGCAGGAAACTGTCGACAGAATGCGCGATTTGTACGCGCCATTTGTCAGTGGTTCTCGAAGTGAACTCTGGCTAACACATCGGTTGACGTATTCGTGCCTTTATTGGAACAGGCGCACGTGAGGGTGGTGGCTTTGTGATCGGAAGATAACAGTCGACCGCTGTTGGCACTTGTCGACGGCGTGTCGTCAGAGTGGTGCTACCACCGAACAATCGGACGAGAAACGGTGACGTTGCATACGAGGGTATCTCCTCATGCGTCTATACGAGAAGTTTGCGACCGTTTTATTCCACGTGAGTTAAGGCCGAAATGAAACGAAAAGACTAATAAGAGAATACGAAGGCCGCCGGATAATTTCAGAGGGTGGAATGGTGGCTCTATGTCGATTTCCGTTGGTCGATTCGAGCATGCAGTGCAAGTAATACTTGTGGGCGATTGCTCTACCCGAGGGAGAAGCAAGACACACACTCAGTAGTACCTGCGAGCGGGTTAGTTGGCTGTACGACTCCGTATTCATATTGTAACCCCAAGTTTTGTGTACCAAGAAACTTTCTTCGTACCTCAAAAACTGGCAGTTGGTAGCGAGCGCATCATCTGTGTTAACATCCTGGTTTATTTCTCTTGTATGTGTATTGTTTTTTGTGTATAACCATGCAGTGCCGGAGGTCGTCGGAGTTCAAGACACACACACAGCGGGCCGTGGAAGAAACATCTTTATCTCACTCAGGAGGTCCGTCCATGCAGATCCGAGGGGTCAGAGGTCGTTGTCGGGAGAGCACGCAGCGAGCGGGCAGCAAGAACCAGAAGAGAACGAAGAGGCGTGCAAGATGCCGGCGCGCTTCGTTTTATGGGGTGCGAGCGGAGACCGATCAAGGATTAGTTTCTGTTCGGCAGTTGAGGGAAGGGGTTGCCTGGAAGCGGCGCGCGCTTCAAATGTGGCTGGCGCGCCGCTGCCTTTAAAGGTCAGTGGAGCGGGGCCCCAAATACTGAACTGGTTCTGAAAGTTAAAGTCGCATTTAGAGGCAAAATCTGTTGCTATTAATGAAGAGACTGGGGCGTGGCACTCTGCAACTTGCTTTCGCACGCTTTTAACGTCTTTTCGATAACACACTTCGATATAGGAGCGCAAAAAAAAAAAAAAGAGCGGTGGGGCGCAGTGTCCTCTCCCGATATTTATGAGACCACTAAAAAGAACAAAACAATCCCCCAACATCCGGAAGTGACGACATCGCCGAGTAGAACTTCCAGCGAGATCCGACACTTTGGTCGGCAGATCGAGCTACAGTGCTGCGAGTTGCTCTAAACGACCTGTAATACGCGCAACCTAGCTTGGTCGACCAAAAGTTCGAACTCATCGTTCCGAGCAAGGAAACTTGCCCTGGCGCGACCAATGGAAAGAGTTTGGGCTTGGGGTAGCGGGTGCAAGAAATAATATATAGACAGCTCCTGCGGAGCGATGATATGTTAACCATGCTTCTCCAGCTTTCTGTTTTCTGCAGGCTTCCAGGGTCTATTCGGGTTTACTTAGGGGTCCTGCCGCATGCCAACGCCAGCACATCATCCGCTTCAGATACCGTACCCTGTCACTTCCAACCTACCCGAGTTCGGAAAGGAGTGGCATTGACGCATCACTATGCGGCTTCACGGAGGAGTGTGCTGGTGACATTTTCAAAGGGGATATCCGCAGTCGTTATCAACGACGTTGTTTGAGTCGTCCTCAAGAAGGCAGACCTAGACATGAGCTACGCGTCTGTTCCCAAGGAGAGCATGTGGAACATGCTAGAGCAACTCTTTCATGATTGTATTTTTTTTGCTCGTGGCAAACTCCCAGTATTTTTGAGGCGCTCAAACTCGGATGACTTGCTTTCATGTGCAAATAGTGCGGAAGGGGCTTCGCCTTGGCCCTCAAGAAATTCTTTGTGGGGAGCGTGGATGACCGACAAAGGCGGTGGAGCACAAAATAGAGAACAATACAAAAGCATGGCATGTTGTTGTTGCCCACGCCGCCTTGTAACTCACCGTCTCTCGGCGACGTTCTGTGCCGCCCACGTAGCGGGCAACCGAAATAGAGCGACCTGCGTCATCGGTTCCCCTGACCGTACTCAGATGGCAACTTCTTTAGTTGCACCTGCTTTTGCAATACTTGCTGGCATTGGGGAAGGGAAGGACAAGAAAACTTATAGCGAGCAACCATCGGACATTACATTTCTCGATAAATATTGTTATGTAAAATGTGAATGCTGTGTTATGTTACATCAATATTTTCTGCGTAGCTCGCCATGATAATACTTTAATAATACCTTAGTTCATCAACATCGAGTGAGTGCAAATAAATGGCCTGCAAAAGCCTAAAAAAGCTCTAGCGGCAGAGCCTGACAGGCAGCGGAAACACATACATATAAGCGAGGCATGATTAAGCATTTACACAAAGAAAAAGGATAAGATATCTATCGTAAGTTCGATATGTATAAAAACAAAGAGAGACATAAATTTACAAAATTGCTTTCCGCAGTGGATGCTTTGCATGCACTAGTGCGCAAATGAAAAGCACAAATCGTATTACATGCATATAAATGAAACATGAAACATATCTTCCAACATATCGAAACCTCTGTAACGTATCAACTCGTGCTGTAAATACATTTCTTCGAATTTGTGCCGCTCTATGACACATGAATTACCAAGATGTTGTGTGGAAAAGTTATAAAATTGTACAAAAGTTGTACTAAAAGCCATTAACGTACAATTAAATCGCGTATTTCAACATCTTTTACAGTTTATATTTTGCCTGAAGAATGCTAAGGGTTAACTTGCTAAAAAATATGGAACGTAAAAATCTATCTTTTGCCCATACCTTGTAGACTGTCGAGGAATGCATTATCTTTGCTTAGGTCGAAGGGGCCGCGTCAAAACATACAGGGTTTTGTATTTATTATGCTGAAAATATTCAAGGACGACAGTTTTGATCAGAAGCTGATCAAAATCTGGCAATGAAAGGGTTTTAAAACATCGGAATAAGAACCAAGGTCAAGATCATGACCTACATCTTTTAACAATGAGCGCGGAGTGGAATTGATGCTTATCTTCCAGCGAACCACGCAGTGTCCATAAACAGTAATGCCGCAGCGCAGAATTCTGTACCCTAAAGCATCGACACGTATTTTACGCACTGAAAGTGGCATGTAGTATCTGATACTGTATAATACGCACGAGATAATAGTAATAATAATAATAATTGATTCACAGGAAGGGAAATACGCAGTATCTATCGCACTTGCTCTGTGGACACCTGAACCGCGCCGTAAGGGAAGGGAGGAAGGTGGGAGTGAAGGTAGAAAGAGAGAAAGGGGAGACGGTAGTGGGGGGCTACGGGGTAATTTCGACCACCTGGGGATCTTTAACGTGCGCTGACATCGCACAGCACACGGAGGCCACCTCGTTTCGCCTCCATCGAAACGCAGCCGCCGTGGTCAGGTTCGAACCCGGGAACTCCGGCACAGTAGTCGGGCGTCTTACAACACGAGATGGCACCCAGCATTTTTCAGACATAGGGGAGGTGCTCATTCCACGAAAGGGCACAATCAAAATGTAATCCCAAGTAATATATATTATTTAAAAATGCAGTTGCTTGCAATTGCAGTGATATTATTCAGATCTGTGTAACAAGAAGTGGAAGTTAAGATTGACCTATTTTAATGGGCTATGAAAGCAGATAAGTTTGATTTTTTGATTTGTTTACTTTAATCAAATTTTTAGAAAACCAGTCCACAGCGCACATTGCTGCTGTTTGAAGAGAAGAAAGGGCATCTGAGTAATTAGTCAATTGGGCTGTGAGGACGATGTCATCAGCGTATTGGAACAAGTCTTCAGGTACAGCACTAGCGAGCCCCTTCATATAGATGTTGAACAACAGTGAGCTGAGTATGGACCCATGCTGGACGCCGGCTTGATTATCAAAAGGTCACTGCTGGCTCGCCTTATCGCAACACATTGCATTCTCCGCTGAAATATTATTTCAAGAGCGTAAAGAAATAACCACGAAAGCCCAACATGAAAAGTTTGCTTAGTAACACACTATGGCAAACACTATCAAAAGCCCTGCTGACATCCAGAAACCATGCACATACAACTCGGTCACACTCAAATGATTGATTTAACATGTCAGTAAAATCCTCAAGTAGCATTTCTGCCCTTTTACCTAGTACAAAACAATACTGACAGGGTGACATAATTTTACGCCTATCCAAAAAAACTTCCCATTGTCAAAAGTAGGCTTTTTTCTAAAGTCAGTGCCAAGCAAGGCGAGATTGAGGCAGAGCGATAGTTTTCGTATTTCTTTACGTGCATCTCCTTTGAGAACTAGCACTGGCATTTTTCATGTTTAATGGAATAGTACCACTTAATATAATGCTATTAAACGGCAACAACAAGGCATCCTTTAGTATGCCGAAACAATTTCGCAGACCATCAACGGAAATTCAATCCCCCTGGATTTATTCTGATTAAGACTGAGGACAATCGACCTTAAATCGTCCTCGTTAATCAAGGACGAATTTGCGGATTCTGATATGCTGGTGTTTAGGCTATGTGACGATGGTTGCTGTTGTGTTCTTCCCGATACTATAGAAAAGAACTTATTAAAGTCATTTGCTATTTTTACTTCGTCAGTGCCAAAATAGGGCACAAAATGTTTCCCATAAGCGCTATTTTTTTTACACCTCTTCAGTTATTTAATTTACCAAAGACCGAGTTTTTCTAGTACTGGGACCGGCATTCTGAAACTAGTGTCGAAGATATACTGGCTTAGCCTGACGAATCATTACATTAACTTTATTTCTTGCTTTCATAAATTCTGACCTCAACAGCGTACACGCGGGTGCACTTTTCGACTGGGCCCAGAGAATATCTTTTTCCTGTATCGCAGGTAATATCTGTTGGCCATACGCGTGTTTTCTTTAATGCGTTGCTTTATTTTAATTAAGCGGGTTGCAGCTCTTTAAACGGGTTGCAGCTTTTTTAGTGTCTTGTACTACTTCATCGAGCCTGTCATAAACATCTACTGGCGATACTTTTTTCACGAAGCTTGTCTAATCGTACTGCGACTGCATGCTGTAGAACATTTTAGGAATGCAAATAGTTATTGCTTGCATACACAAAAGATACGATTTTTACCTCTACATATTGTCTTGCGGGTATTGTTCTAGTGCAAAGCACTCGATCTGTCTGCTTTAGAGTATAGTCACAAAATAATCTGGCGTATCCCACAAGAAGCACAGAACACTGGAAAGTCCCAAAAATTCTGCACCAACTACGGTATAAAAATGCAAAAAGAAAACATTACCAAGGTTCCCAAATGAATACAATAGGTTAGGCACTGATGTTTTGAAATTAATTCTCTCTGAGTTTAAACAGCTAATCAAAGCCTGATTTCAAATTTTTGGATGTTTTTTTTTGTGTGTGCATATATGTGTGCTTAGAACTTCCGTATGGTTTATTTCTTATACTTGTGCATGCTTAAACGCTAATAAGTTTATATTCTTCGTTGTCACTAGGGTGTAATCATTTTCTCAGTGTGTCTCTGTTTTCCGTTGCCACTGCATTTTTGCGGCTAGGGCTCCTGAAGCCGTCGTAGAACGTCTTTATTCCTTGGCCTCATTTACAACCTGGTTTATGAATAAAAGCGTGAATGAATAAACGAATGAGGTAGCGGGTAAGGTCTGATTTCCGTGATAAAAAGCAAAGTAGTGATCAGAAGAGAGAAAGAGCAGCGAAAAAGACGCAGGACCAGTAGGACACACACACACACACACAAACACACACACACACACACACACACACACACACACACACACACACACACACACACACACACACACACACACACACACACACACACACACACACACACACACACACACACACACACACACACACACACACACACACACACACACACACACACACACACACACACACACACACACACACACACACACACACACACACACACACACACACACACACACACACACACACACACACACACACACACACACACACACACACACACACACACACACACACACACACACACACACACACACACACACACACACACACACACACACACACACACACACACACACACACACACACACACACACACACACACACACACACACACACACACACACACACACACACACACACACACACACACACACACACACACACACACACACACACACACACACACACACACACACACACACACACACACACACACACACACACACACACACACACACACACACACACACACACACACACACACACACACACACACACACACACACACACACACACACACACACACACACACACACACACACACACACACACACACACACACACACACACACACACACACACACACACACACACACACACACACACACACACACACACACACACACACACACACACACACACACACACACACACACACACACACACACACACACACACACACACACACACACACACACACACACACACACACACACACACACACACACACACACACACACACACACACACACACACACACACACACACACACACACACACACACACACACACACACACACACACACACACACACACACACACACACACACACACACACACACACACACACACACACACACACACACACACACACACACACACACACACACACACACACACACACACACACACACACACACACACACACACACACACACACACACACACACACACACACACACACACACACACACACACACACACACACACACACACACACACACACACACACACACACACACACACACACACACACACACACACACACACACACACACACACACACACACACACACACACACACACACACACACACACACACACACACACACACACACACACACACACACACACACACACACACACACACACACACACACACACACACACACACACACACACACACACACACACACACACACACACACACACACACACACACACACACACACACACACACACACACACACACACACACACACACACACACACACACACACACACACACACACACACACACACACACACACACACACACACACACACACACACACACACACACACACACACGTGCGCATGCGATGGCTAAGTGCGCAATTGTAACAGAAGTAGCCAGAAGTAACCGCATGTTCCATTGCCCTGGTCGCGTTACACAGACCACGAGACAATGTTCTGGTTTGGTTGGGAGACAACGTAGTGAAGGGCTTCGGAAATTTTCACCACCTGAGGTTCGTTAACGTGATTTGACATGATAGGCATGCCCCTACGCGGAGGTTTTTGTCACATCATGTCGCACAATAACGCCCTTTCTTAGAAGGCGAAAACGGGGCTAGCTGGTTTCTCATAATGGATATATCGCGCTAACTATTGCAGAGAAACGTAACGTGTAACACACGGAGCGCGAAGACGGGTGAATGTATTCTTTCTCAGAATGAAAATTATTTTGTAATTTCTTTGCTTCACTCTTTCATGTCAGTCTTTTCTGTCTAAAGCGCCTCATTGTATGCAACAAAACAGTTGCCAATTAGCCCTTCATTTGTTACTGTTTATTCACGTCATGTCTTTCCGTATCGTTAGCGCCAGGTATGCAGCACCTCTCCTGCAGCGCCGAAACCCTTCAACTTAGCATTGCACTTTCTGTGTGCTGTGCAATGTCGGTGCACGTTAAAGAACCCTAGGTGGTCGAAATACACGGAGCCCTCCACTACGGCGTCTCTCATAGCCTGATTCGCTTTGAGAAATTAAACCCCATATACCAAACTAAACCAATTAAGGGCTCACCCTTGACCCATGCGTCGTCAACATCCCCCACGTTCAAGTCCGTTCCCTCTTCTTCCAACGAAAGGTGCACAAGCAGGCGGTGCTTGCGTAACTAAGTGACATGATGTCACTTTCGCATAATCTTGTGATCATTGCAAAAGTATGCTTTTTTTTTTTTTTTTTGGAACAAAGAAGTATTTTTCAGACATAGGTGCACGCCAGTTTCCCGCTCGAAGACAGTCCCAGAGAGTGCGGTTGGATTACAGTTGAGTTGCCAAGTCAGACAAGGTAATTACGCGTGGTCCTCGCGAAAACCAGCGACGATCTGCCGCGTTCCAAGTTTTGTGATACCATTTACAATGTACGAACCATCCACTGTGATCCTATTAAGAGCAGCGAAACAGCATTGCAGGATCTGAAAAAATACATTGGAACCAACTGGTTAACTCTGCATACTTTCCAACTGATAATTTTTGACTGGGTAAAAAAAAATGCAGGAAGGAAATGAAGTAAAGGAGGGAGAATAATTATAGTAGAAGAAGAACACTGGAAGACCATTTTGTGTTGCAGCACAGGCGTTTTGAGGAGACAGAAAATTGACCAAGTCGTCTGAGACAGCTCCGCAGTGATGCCAGTAAGGGTCGTACAGCCTTAAATACCTTTGAGAGAGAGAAAACAAAAGGGCTCCAAATGGAACAACAAATAATTTTGGATGCCAAATAAATCGTCATCGCTGAAGGAAATGCGCAAGGCTGCTGCTAGTCTGAAAGTTTGCAGACGACGTCCAACCCTGTGAATAACAGGAACGAAAATCTTCGCTAAGCATCCAGAAATTCGTTGAGGCGACTACTGCATTCTGTATAAGCTACCATTATGGCTGGATTATGTTTCTTTTTTCTTTTATTCCTGAGAAAAAGTTAGTATATGCCCCGAAGCGTCAGCGAAAGCTTTGATGGTAACCTTCGGGTTTTCTGCGATGTTGCGGACTCACCAGACAGCAATACCTCGAACACTATACGAAGCCAAGTAATTTTAACATGTATTCAGTGTTCTACGATCACATCAGTTAGCAGTTATTAATTGATTTTGTTAAGATAACCCATATCTTTTTGGAAACCTTAAATGCATTCTTTTTGTCGTTCTGGAGAGCTGAAAGATGCTTGTTGCTAGTGCTTGTCTTGATTGAGAGCGCAGTGTCACAGCAACGAATATTATGCGGAAGATCATAACAGCCCATTTGCTGTTTTTTTTTGTCGGTACTAATTTTTTACTTCTTGCAAAGCATTTGTACATTACCGATATTTCAACGTCGGTTGCATCACTTTGTGTGACGTTCTATAGAGCGGAGTAAGAAGCTTTGAACAAGGCGCACAAGGACTTCTCAACGCATTTGCCTCAGCATTTCTCGCCTTTGTAGCATGTGTTGAGATGCTGATATCGTGTGGTGTGCACCCAGATAGCAACCGTGCCAGTCAAACCTTTGTCTTTCGCATTTAAAAACACGCTGCCACCTTTGTCACGATCCAAGTGGCTATAAGGTTTCGGTTTTGGCTAGAACAACCGCAAAGTCGTTGGGAAGCTCATGATACCTAAACGAAAGACGAAGAAAGTGGACAGATTGCACTGCGATATCACACAAATTCTTCCTTATTTTTCTTTCTTGCCCCCCATAAGGCCAAGGCCAGTCCCCTATGAAATCAATATGCGGCAAGTATCGATGAAGCTGAGACTTTACCTACCACCCTTTTCTTCACTCTTGCACTCCTTTTTTTTGGAGAGGAGTTTGTGCCCGCGACATTGGGAGAACACAGAGACTTACGGGGCTCAAGGTTAGGAGAATAGAAGTCGTTCAGCGCTCCTGCTTCTCCAGACGTTCATCCAGGAACTATGCACTGACGCGTATGATTTGGAGTACAGTATACACACAAGCACTGCGCGTGCCTCCACATTTGACCTTCCCTTCCATATGGCAGCCGACGAGACGCTATGCTCCGATAAACATCCCTGCCTTCCATCTTCTTCATTCGTCCTCTTTATTCCTCTAAGCACAGCATCGCACCCTCTGGCACGCTAAGCCCACCACTAAGCTCTCTCGCCGAAAGCAATCCTCCTTGGGAGCTGGAAGGATTGAGACACTCTTCGCCCCCGTCCTCTTTCACTGATACCTAATTTTGATGAGCACATCGACACTTACTGTGCGGAACGTGGGAGACAGTTGACAACCCACCTGATGCAAATAAAGGCGTTTATTTGCATCAAGTTGGTCTCCAGATGCCTCGTCTTGCCGAGCGACGTCCTAATGCACACTCACGTATACAATCGGTGCAAGAGTGCTGAGATGGATCAACATTACAAGTCGGAAACATCCTAGCGCTGCTTCAAACATTAAAGGCCGTGAGCTGTACAAACAATTAATGTGTGGAACACGTGTGCCCTCTATTCATTTCATCAAATTAAGAAATTGTCAAACAAATCAGCCTCGCATAGGCGACGCCTAAGATGTATGCAAACAGACGCTCCCGAAGTTGTTCATCGATCGGCAAACTACTCTCGTACAAAAGAAAAAAAAGAGAACGTTATACGCAGGTGCTTTCTCGCAATTTCCCGCACGATGGCGGTGCAGAGGCACAGTCTATTTTCTTGAAGTACTTGCGAAATAGATTTGAATAACATCTTGAGTGTCTGATTCTAACGTCAGAGCGTAATATACCCTGCTGTCCAGGTAATCTGCTGGCGTCGTCGTCTACATCGGGGTTGTCGGAACAGTGAGCGAATAATCACAATGATGCACAGCTTCTGACGGAATACATTATTCACTGCATTTACTGCGGAGTTGTCCTATGATTCAACATCAAATAATCGAAACAAGCCGCCACATGTACCGGTGCGATCGCTATAGAAGAGGAAAAATTCAAGTAGCGATTTTTCTTGGAGGAAAAACGCGAAGAATACCTTTTGCTTCTAAGTATCCTTCCTTGGAAAACAGTCTCAAATTTTGAAATTCACTAATAATGAGCGGGATCCGCGAAGGTGGAGAATGGTTTTATTAAGGGAATATTTGCTTCCCTTTTTAAAATGTCGATCGATTCACTCCCTCTATATATAGAACATCTAATTTGTGGACCATCCTGGCTAACATATTTAACAGAGCGACTGCCCCGCACAGGCGGTAGTTCCGGGTTCAAACCTAAGAACATGATTATATTTTCAACTACGAAGTTCTCGTGAAAGCTGTATAGCTTAACTTTAATTTGTAGCCGTACAGCTGCGCCTGTGTCGACGTTGATAAGTAATTAATCAATTAAGCCTGAACTAAAGCTCAAATTTATTCAGGATAACAAAGAGAGAGTTGCATCTTCTGAGTCTGCCTCTACAAGCTGGCTTCTTGAATGAGAGGAGCCACTAGCCGATCGTAATGCCAGCAAACAGAACTGCCAGGGAATGCCATCACGAAGGAGTTCGCATCCGCTAAAATGTATCGCGGCGCTCGACATGACTTCCAAAGCGTCAGAAGTAAGTCAACTGAGGTTTCTACTCTACGACGAAACCAATGCTCGTTCGCACAGTGGACCAAGAGTGCACGAACCTTCGGTGTACTTCGTTCTTTGCATTGATGACTTAGTGCACTGAATGTTAATTTTTACTGTTGCGATGATTGAGGTCTTACTACACCTCGTTCGCTGAAGCTCATAATGACTGCGATAGACGTACATGTTTACACGACGATGGTGAAATCTGCCATGATGTCTGCGTTGGAGACTGCAGATCTGAAGAAAAGAAACGTCGATAGCAGCAATGCAAAAATTCCGGAAAATTTGAGCGGCTTAAAAAAAGGTTTATTTGTTCAGACTTTGTAATGAAAATTTGAAATTTAGAAAAACAAAAATAAAACACATGGTTAAAAGAGCATGGATTTATTCGCTAACAAGCACGAAAATGAGTAATGAGCTTCGTTTGTCAGATAATACATAAGCAAATTTAGACCGTGACGAGAAATATTCAACGCACGTGATAAGCGCAATTAATTCCATCAGTACCATAGTCTACCATTATGTTGCCGATGTTGTTCGGGACTAACCCTACCACCTTATTTCTTCCGAGTGTTTTGGTCGCTTTGCGCATCTGACTATTACATACACCGCAGTTGATTCTTGCTTGTTTCGACTCATCAGTATATAACACTGGTTGTTGCGAAGCAACGACCAATTCACGAGTGCCTCTGCATGGATATTGTTAAAAGTGTCCAAAGCGATTCATTCATTAAGGCCTCCTCTACATGGTGCTTCATTCGCGTGCACTTCGAGTGGAGTAAAAACTCCACTCGGACGGTATCGAGAAGCTGGAGCAGAGAGAGCGTCAGCTTGACTTAACAGCTCAGGATGGTCTAGGTTTTTCGCTCGTGATGCTCTTCTTCACCTTTTCAAAGTAGCGACTCGCCTGTTTGACTTGATGTCTGCGGTAAGGAACGATATTCAAGCTTGGCCTTTTTTTCTCATTGAGGTAAGTTTTCTTCATATCCAACTGGAATGTTTTACCCAACAGACGCATTTGGAAACGCATAGAATTGGTAATTCTATGCCCGAAGTTACAGTACTTGCATATTGCTTGCTTTTTCCCTCCAGTTGATATTTTACCCACAGCAATGGCTTCCAGACGTTAAAGCATGGGTAAACCTTTCTCAATATCTTAAGCGACTATCATGAGCTATGAGTACCCTGTTTCTCTTTTTTTTTTTTGCTCTATGAATGTACACGAGGCAAGACTGCGCAACCTGTAAGTTGAAACTTTTGTCTGGTTTCCCTTAAAGTTCATTAAATGGTAGAGCGATTATATGTCGCACATTATCGTTAGAGCGAAAGTCTTACCAGGCTATGTTGGCACTGGAAGTGTAAGCAAAATGTGTCCTCAGATGTGGCAAGCCATTATCAGAAGAGTGTCGCGGTGAATTATATAAAGGCAGTGCTTAATCAATACAGTCATGGTTGTTAGCCATAAGTCATGTTCAGTTGTGTCATTAAATAATGACATTAATTAACGATCATTAAGCAAGTCAAGGGACTAAGAGAGTATCACGTGACAAGGCCACGTAGCAGTCAAGTTACATAAAAATTTCACGTGGCTATGAGAGCCTAAAGTTAGATAGTCACGTGACAATCAAATTGCATGACGATGTCACATTGGCTATGAGAACGCCCCGCGACAGGTGCGACGATATACCAAGGAAAGGGAAGTTTCACCGTGCGGCACGAGCCCTGGGTTTGCTAGCAAAAGCTGTATTAGAAGGGGCTCGCGATGTACCGTGTGCAGTAGCGTTGCTCATGGTTTCGCGTTTCTACAGAGGCGATTTTGCAGTGCTCTCGGAAGTTTTTGTATTTACCTCCCGAATAAAACACATATAGCAGACATAGCAGCCAATGTCGCCTGCAAGAAGGCTTGCATTCGGATTAAGCAGCTTACGTGGGCAAGTCGTTTTGCAAATTGGCTTGCTGGGCAAATTGGTTGGGCATGTTAGAACAGCGTTAGGAACACGGACAGATAGCAAGAGAAACACCCCACATTGCCCTGAACTAATAACTGAGGTTTTATTCATGAATCATGTCTTTATATACTCGAAGAAGGATAGAAAGTGACTGCCAAATCCGTCGGGTGACAAAATGTCATCTTCTCCCTTCCAAAAAAGCCCTTTCCTTCTCATGAAGTATTAGTAAAGTGCTGCTTACACATGTTTCTTTATCATCTGCTATGTATAGTGCCTCAATAGTTTCTCTTGCTGATTGGTCTCGGTTTCGGCCTTTTACTTCCGTCTTTTGGAAGCACAGTTCACACTTGCAGTCCTGACAATGGCCAACAAGATTCCCGTCCCTTTTGCGCTCATTTAAACAGTGTCCCGTTTGACCAACGTATGCCTTTCCACATGTCAGCGGAATCCTATAAACAATTGCGTTGCCGCATGCGACCGCAGGGGATTTGTGTTTCTTTTTCACAAACATTCCACACATCCACAATATATAGAATAACATGCACAGAATTGCCGCTCGGGTGCAAACAAAGGTGTTTTTTTCCGCACCAAACAAGTTGGAAAAGTTGTGCAAAATAAAAACCTTCCCAGGAAGAAACTTCATTGGGTGTAAATGCCTGGACAAAAGGAACGGCACGGGAATATGGGGTAACTAACGCTCTAGCTCCCGGAGCCTGCAAGAGGGAGGGTGTGTGTGTATGTCGAGGGGAGGGGGGGGGGAGAGGGGGGCATGTTTGTTGTGATTTTTCAAGGCTCCGAAGCTGCAAACGATTAACGCCACCGACGCCAACGGACAATTTTTCATATGAGGATATAATAACACCCTAGCGGCAAAAGTGCTGCGGCTTTGGTCGAGTGACTGGGAAACAAATCGGTCTCGTTTGCACCGACGCTGATTTGAGCGTAAGTTTTTTTCTGCTGTTTGCTATTCTCAGTTAAACGTTTAGAAAGTTTGAGGAAAGTTCAGCAGAAGGTTCTGCTTCAATTTCTCATTGAACTTCGGCCTTATGTTTGGCATAATGTCCGTTTTCAGGTCCTCCTGTAATGTATGCCTTGGCTAACGTTTATCACTTTTTCTGGGTTAAATTCGCTTGAATTTCCCGAGAATTGTAGGTAAAATCATTCAATGCTAAGGGTATCTCACATAACATGCGATGTAAATTGAAAGAGGAAGAAGACATATATTCCTAGTCTTCCATATGTTCGACTTAAATGCAATAATCACAAAAATTAGGAAATCTTAATTAATGGCCCCAGGGGTGCTTCTAAAGGAGTGCAAATTTGTCATCCTAAACGCCGTGCTCGTCAGCTGAGCAAAAGCTTGTCTGTGGAGGCATCTTCATTTAAGCCGACCGGCATGACCATTGTGAAAGCCGTGGTTTGTGAACACATAAGGTCTTTAGTGGTTGTACTCGTAAGGAGCTGTTTGCGCAGGGTGAAAACGCCCTGAAGTAACTAGCGATGCTCCTACATTAGCGGTGCATTGTTTTCGCACAGTTCTCCCATGGAGAAGCAGCTCTTACTATGCATGCTAAATAGCAGTACTTACGTAATCCTATCTCCACTCTTACCGGCCCACTCTCTTTACAACCCCTCCATCCACTCACCGACTGCGCGGATCAGGCGTCGTGTTCACTGAATTTGAGATAGTATCCGTGTTCTTTATTTCCCCGTAACTCTACTTAACGTGATTTCTGTGAAAGGAATGAGGCGCCTGAGGACTGAAACAGGAATGGTCCGCCCTACTGACTTTTTTTAAAGACTTTCTTTGACTAGTAGACCACCTCTTCAGACAGCACTCATGTGCTGTTGATTGGTAATATGCAATGCTCGCTTTTCCAGGTTGGTTTGGTTTGGTTTATAGCGACTCATGCTATGAGGAGGCGGCAGCCCGTTAGCGCCACCAAAATAAGCTGTTGCCACCTGAATAAGAAGGCCTAGTCTGTACTCCGGTGACGAATGTAAAGTGGTCGGGGAAAACTGAACTGCATCTAGGGGAACAGCGTCATCACCTAATGACCTAGCTGGTCACTCACTTGCTTTCAGCGGTGGCCCGGGTCGCTGCGTGATTCTTATTCAGTGCTTTATTGCGACGGAACATTTTGTCCGCTGAAACTGTGCCTTTGCCGACTGTCCACGGAGTGCATCTTTTAGGACCACCTGTATGAATATTTTGGTTCGTATTTCTTCAGAGCAAGCGACGAAGCACTGAAGCGATCAGGGTTTAGGCCGAAGGTAGGCAGTGTTGGGCTAGTCTTCGAATGAGTGGTTACGAAGGCGAAGAAATTAGGATCAATATATGCTCTGGTGCATTACCCGCTTCCCCGGTGAAGATATAAATCAATTTGCTTTTGCCGGCAAGTAGTAGGCATGCAGTGTAAGTACGTATACGGCAATGAAGAGTAACAGCCTGTTTGCACCGGCATCTGCACTCCGGCCTCTGCTGGCGTGGATTACGTAACTCAGTTTAATATCCGAGATCAAGTGTATCCACGAATTATTGAGCTGTTAATTTGATAGGCACATTTCCTTTTGGCGCTCACTGTGTGCAGTGCTTGAAGGTTTGAAACCACTTTGGAATCTTCTTCAGCTTTGAGACGAAATGCAACAGCGTCTGCCGTGTTGACCTGTTCGCGATGCTGGATGCAATTGCCATGCGTTGCTTTGGGATATGCGAGATCGGAGAGTACATTTTCTTTCTCTTTTGGGACAACATACTTTTTTTTTTCTTGCTGCGATTAGTGAAACATAGATATATGATTGCATTTATTCGTATGTCGACCGAGTAACGCTAATGTTGAACACACACAGACACACACACACACACACACACACACACACACACACACACACACACACACACACACACACACACACACACACACACACACACACACACACACACACACACACACACACACACACACACACACACACACACACACACACACACACACACACACACACACACACACACACACACACACACACACACACACACACACACACACACACACACACACACACACACACACACACACACACACACACACACACACACACACACACACACACACACACACACACACACACACACACACACACACACACACACACACACACACACACACACACACACACACACACACACACACTCACACACACACACACACACACACACACACACACACACACACACACACACACACACACACACACACACACACACACACACACACACACACACACACACACACACACACACACACACACACACACACACGCACACGCACACACACACACACACGCACGCACACACACACACACAAACACGCGCGCGCGTGCGTGTGTGCGTGTGTGTGTGTGTGTGTGTGTGTGTGTGTGTGTGTGTGCGTGTTTGTGTAATACACAGTGTATTACACAGTGTGTGTGTATTAAAGTGGCAGATTTATTATTTATAAAATAGGCGGGGAATGCACGAATGGCAGGAACAGTCAGTATCAGGCTTGTCCCATTCCCAGTCCTCACGCTTCCACCTCGCCCTTCTCTTCCTCATGAGCAACGCCACGCGGCTCAGCGTAATTGTCGTAAGAGTTGTACCCGGGGCAGGTGTAGCTCGTCCTCGAGCGAATCAACAAGAACTAGAATAGCAACATTTCAGTCGTGCCATGTGAACCTGCTGCGTCTTCCGCGAGCAGAAATTTGTTGACTTCACTTTAGTGACAACATAGGTCGCGTTACTCAACTGACGTAGAACAACAAAGGGTCTGGCGCATTGCCGCAAGAACTGTTGATACAGTCCACGACGTCGCAATGACGTTCAAAGTCAAACCAAATCTCCGGGTTCGTGTCTGCAGCAAGAACAGCAAGAAGTGCATCATACTGGACCTTCGTACGGTCTTCGAAGGCGATGGTTCGCAAAGGAGCTTGACGACGTGCTTCTTCAATAGGTGTTGCGACATGGTGGGTTATGGGGCACCAAGAATAGAAAAAAAAAGAATATTCGGTCACTTCATGCTTTGCTGCATTATTAGGTCACTACTGGCAGGACGGCTTCCCAGTTCTTGTGATCTGACGCGACATACATATCGAAATCATGTTAATGAGAATCCGGTAGGCACTCACTAAGGGCATTGATCTGAGGGAGGTTGGGAGTATAGCGACGGTATTCGGAGCTACTGAGCCGCAAACGTTCTTCCACGATATCTGCAGTAAACTGCACGGCTTGACGGAGAACGATATGGTGTAATAAACGATCGGCACGTCAGGTGCTGTGGAAGAAACGAGCGCGGACATCTCCGCATATCGGGTCAAATGGTCACGATAGTCACGATAATCCAGCGGCGGTCGTCAGACGACTTCTGGAAAAGACCAATCAGATAAACTCCACAAAAGGCGATGCGGGGGGTTCTACCGGTTGAAGAAGGCCAGCAGGTGGCGTGGTTCTTTGCTTCAGGCATTGGCAAAAAACATGACTTGTTCTTAGCGCTTTGTTGTCGTGTATAACCTTGACCAATAGAAACATTGTCGGACTCTCGCGAGAGTGCGGACTAAGTCGAGGTGACTTGGGGCGATGGCGTGACGCTTCGCATGTATAGGACGGCGCCGCGAAGAGAATCCGGGACGACAAGCAGCAGACTGGCAGATTCAGATGAGTAGTTCTTTTTGAAGAGTATACGCCATCTCGAATAACGAAGGATGTTGTAGATGCAGACTTGCGCGCCTTATATCAGACAACGGAGTCAGAGTGAGCTCTTGGCATTACTCTTGCTGGAACTATATGTGGTCTGGCAACGTTTCCGTCTCAGGTGCTAGGCAGTCGTCTAGATCCTCTTCACCGACGGCAGCGCTAGGAAGAGGAAATTGGGACAAACAGCCAGCGTCGACGTGGCGGCGGCAGCTCTTATAGGACGCAGAAAACACTTATCGGATACAGTTCTCGTGACATAAAGTATTCCAGAACATTCCCGGTACAATAAGAAGCCTGGAAAGTAGCGAATCTCATCAGCGGCAGCGGAAACGGAAATTAAATTCGGACATCCGTCGACTGTCCGGGCTGTGCTGCCTTTCCCAACTAAAATAAGATGAGTTAACGCTATCCTATCGCGCAAAGGTTTCGCTTGTACCTGAGAAGCCAAGTGTGGATACTGCGATATCGGGAGAAAATCATCATTGCGAAAGAGAATCACCGCGAAACGAGGGCGCCACCATCGGCGCCACGCTTACCGCGATCTCTTGGTGGTGACAGGTCTTTTGCGAAATACGAAAATAGTCTCGTAGATAGCTGATAAAAAAAAAAATCGTCGAAACTAAAGCACAGTCGTTTTTAAACATATATGAAGGAAATGGCGTCACTTGTTAAGAATCGGCATTGGCTGCTTAGAAGGCGGAATTTCGGGCCATCTTTCAAATATTACAATTCAGAAACGCCCAATAACTGAAGAGCTGAGGAGTTCTATTATCACGTGTACCAATGCAACGGACCAAATAAGTGCATATTTCAGTGAAGAAAACAACTCTAGTCATCACAATTGCTGATACGAATCGTCATATAGAACATCTCCCAACTGAGCAGAAGCTCGAAACGCATTGAAATGCATTTCTGTCACATTTTGGGGCAGAAATTCTCGTAAGCAGAAAGTAAATGAAGGATTTCGGTAAAACTGTTTACATTGCGAGCATGATGATGATATGAAAATATTATGTGGATCTTCATGGCTACTCCGAAATTGCGTGTTTCCGTTATCTTAACGGTAGGAGCCTCTGAGCAGTGTCACCTGGCAACAAAAAGCATAAATATTGTCAAAAGGAATAAGATCACATTTAAATCCCACCATTCCCGTGGCTTCTGTGGAGCAATAGAATAATACTACCTATCTCGGCACTCAAAACATCTGTTTGAATAGTCGGAGTGAAATTATTTTCTGAATTTTTTTTTACAACCCACAAGATTAAAATGAATTACTAACATCTTTCCTGGAGTGTGTTCTCTTTTATTTTGCATTATGTGAGGTTTTTAATCCTTAGCAGTCTCAACACCAGCCGAGAACAAAGCCAGGAGGTGACGGTATGACAACAGTTACACTATGCAAGTGCCTTTACCGTACTCATTTCCTGCCTTCAGTGTGTGTATGTTAGCTTTAGGTTGCGCTCAAAAACACCTCCCAGCAATAATCGCCATTTAACTCACTGAGAGACAGTGTCGAGAAACAAGTTGCGGGACCTTACCGTTGAGAGAACGGAATGACGCTCCATAATTGAGTTATGTATAAATGCTTTTGTTTTCAACTAAAATCGATTTTAGTCATAATATTGCGTCTCAAGTAGTTTTCTTTTTTTTTTCTTTTAATTTAAAGTTGAACCCAATTTTTGTGCGAAATAATCGCTCAAGAAACTGCAGTTCACCGGCGCAGAAAATTGAAGGCACCGCATAGGAATCAGCGGATATCGCGTGCTTATTTCATTGTTTTTTTTTTTTTTGCCAATACAATGTTTAAAGGCTCTAAACCTTTTCTTTTTGTTTTCATCTGTTCTTATAAGCAGAGGAGCGTGACCTGGGGCTAAGCACGAAAGCAAGTTTGCAAATTAATAGGCTAGACCAGAGTACGGCATACGTCACGGCATCACTTTATCAGGCGCTGGCTACGCTAAAATCTTCTGTTGCAAAGCTGTTGAAAGCATGAGACGGTCACTGCTCACTGGAACGTTTTATATATGGGGAAATGTAGGCAGGTGTACGTAACTGTTAATGTCAGTTTAGGTCACGAATAAATTGTGAAAAATAAAATTAATTTCTGGCTATGAGAGAATTTCTTAGCTCGAACTGACATTTCTGGATTGCTTCAGAATATAGCGATCAAAACAAGAGCATTTCATATGCAGCCCTAAAATGTGTCCTACGTCTAATATCTCCGCATGATAAATAAAGAAGGAAGTGAATTTGTAAGCTTATTTTCGATAACTCATTTCTTACCACATTGTTGACTCAAGAACAAGGAAAAATAAAAAAATCCGATCTTTGACGAAGGGCTTCAGTTATGCAGGACCGAAGATTAGCGGATTTGCTCCCGATATGAACTGACAAATTTCTTCAGATTTTTTCACCCCTCAATTTCAACCCACTCGCCAAAACACGCTACCGGTATTTAAGAACGCCTGTATTCATACACGCGTTAATTGTAACTCGAGTATCTTTGCAACACTGTCCGGCCCATCAAGAAACCGTTTTTGGTTAACCGATCCACAAACATTAAATAGCACTGCAGAATCTGCATTGGAGTAATGCGAAAGCACGGATGCACGGTTGGTGGCTTCTAGCTGCTTAATTCACTTCTTGTTTACCCATTTTAGTCTTTGGTACTTTCAAATTGCGCGCCAATCCCTTCCTATGCCCTTTTTCGGCTCTACTTCCGGATGCATGACGTCACATCCTTAACGTCACCTTAATTGACTGATTTATTGAACTATTTAGTCTTTGGTACATCTTGACGTCACCCTAATTGACTGACTTAATTAGATATTTTTGTATTTGGTACATTCAAATGTGCCGCCAAGCCATTGATTGGCTAATGAGACCATTTTCGCCTTTACGTTTACATTTTCTGCCTATAATTATTTGGCTATTTAACATATCGGCCTAATTATTTTTTAGGACGCAAGATTACTTCACCCTCTATTGATTGACACCACTGATTAACCTCTAGCACTTCTCAATTACTCACCACTGCTGCGGACACGATTTTGCGGACACGTTCTGCGGACAGATATCTGTGACCACAGCGAAGTAATTCTTTAGCATTAATAAGCCTTCTTTTATTGTCTTATGGAGCGAGAACACTGGATGACCGGAAATATAAACTATTTTTGGATCCCTTATAAACACTTGAACCAAGTGTTACTGCACTCTGGGACAGGTATATTTTCCCCTGAAAAACCCCAGGAGGTCGAATTCTCCGGAGTCCTCCACTATGGCGTCTCTCTCAGTCTCAGTCGCTTTGACACGTTAGACCCTACAAATCAAACCAAATCAAACCTTCCCTGAAGGTGTACGCAGAGCTAGCCAGAGTAACTGCGCGCATTTGCGCATTCAGAGTTCGTACTCGGACTTCCGGAGTGTGCTTGAACTGTGGTCGCCCCTCGCCCTTTTCGTCCGTTCGCGAAGAGCAGCAGTGGGGGAAGGGAACGGTGGAGTGAGGTTCTCTTCAAACGCATTTGGGGGGTGTGCCGGACGGAAGAAGGGTCAATATTTACCTTCCCTTTGCGTCCGGGGCTTCCCCACTTGCCCGCAGCCACTCCGGGTTGACGCACGAACACGTCTCGTCTTTGGTGGCGGAAGACAAGAAAGCTCGGAAATTAACGACGGAGAGAAAGCTTCGTTCACAGCCACTCGCTCATGAAAGGCGAGGAAGATCATAATCGCGGGTAGAAATGCTTTGCCGATGCATACAATGAATTCTTTAAGAGCGGAAGGCGGGAAAATGTTATGTCGGATTACTGGGACTTGTGGCTAAGCCTTGACAGCTTCGCGGATGTCTTGTAAGTGTCAGGATTACGGTACGGCATGAACGGAAGTTGTTCTTATCCTCGCTGGTCAAGGACTTGGGCTACCCGCCATCCAACGTGGTATTTAGAAAAAAAAAAAAAACACCACTGCACGCGGTGGCACCCACTGTTTACACTGAGTTTCTTGTACAAACAATTAGAAGAAAATTGGATCATCGATCGTTCGTCCACTGCTGAGGAAGTGGCGAGAATTAAGAGTGAATTTTGTACTTGGCTTGGATTTTTCTTGAACTTAAACGTAGGTCAAGCTCCTGAATGAGAGTTTTTCTTGATACAAATTTGCAAGAAGTGCCTCGCGGAAAGCTGTACTGATCTATAATTCGTTGATCTGTTGGAGGCGTGATCTCTAAAAGGAATTATTTTGTGCACACTGAGGATGGAGCAGCGTCTTGCCAGTCATTTAAACTGGGAGAAGGAGAAGAGAGACAGAACTTTTATATAGCTTAAATGAATCATGGCATAGACATCCAATATATTACAATTTTGAAGCTTGACAGATAATACTGAACCTTATCATTTTATTTGCGGAGTTCGTATTCCCTAGACGCATTCCTTATTTCGAAATAACTCAGTGAAGTTGAGACCGCGAAGCTCGTCCCACCGACAGCGATCGCCGTGTTCAAATGCTTGATGGTGACACACATCGACACGAGCCAAAGCGTCGTCTGCTACTGTGCCGGCTCCTATAAGCTTCCGATACACAATATACTGTGTTCGAACTTGCTTACAAACCAGCGCGACTCCCAATGACTGTACTCAGCACATTTATAAAAAACAAAACAGAGACTGTAGTGAAGCGCGATCTAGTTCCTACCCACCAATCCACCTTTCGGTAATAATAGGCACTGGTAAAGGGAAATCAAATATGAGGGCTCCTTGAGGAATGCTGACCCACACGGTGGGCGTTTCTGCTCACAGCCGCATAGCAGCTGTGGCGCCGGTTTCTTTTCCCTTTTTATTCTTTTCTTTATTTTCCAAAGCAGGCATGTGATTACAAAGAATATCAACAATCCTTAGCCGAAGGCTAGTGGTGGATGCCAAAATGGATACAAGTAAGTCTACTGATGACTCAGGAAGAAAAAAAAATACATATTTACCAGTGCGGAATGGAACAGCTGCAATACTCGACAACATTATACAAACTGAAACCCTATTACATGACAAAAATATACGCAAGGAAAAAATGAAAGATCATTTTATATTCAGATTGCTACGCCACAGGTAGAGTATGCAAATAAAGTAACTATATTTAGACACTTCAATATGGAGGAAAAAATTCTCCAGTGCTCTAAATGTACTAGGTGAGGATATAACTCGGCATGGGATAGCATTCCAAATTCTAACACCACAAAAGCGGGGTATGTCTTGCACGCTAGTTCCGCTGCTAACGCATCGCCGAAAATATTTCTTTTTCTTTCAGTACTAAACAGTGGGGTCAAGTTTAAGGAAATTTCGAGATCCTTTCATTTACCATAACGCGTCACTGATCAATTTCAAAGTGCCCTCCGCTGTGGCTTTGATGCGATGCAATATAGGCCTAGCGACGATTAGGGAGAAGCAGACGGCAAGAGCGCCGTTGTACGCAGCGAACGCCGGCGGTACCGTTGCGGCACGCTTGCGGCGTCCCGTGCTGCAGCCTGATGAGCTTATCGCCTAGTTTCTTGATGTGGTTGAGGCGAGATTTGAGCCTGACAATAAGCAGCGCAAACGATGTTAGGACCCGACTGGGTGGCATTACTGCAGGGGCGCCCGGATGTAGCGCGTCGAATCGCTGCTGCTGTGCCATCGGGCGACATTCTATACACTGCGCATTTTATGTGTTGCTTTGAAGATGTGTTTCAGCTTACAATATGCACGTTGTAGGAGGGGGCGTACCCGCGCACTTTTCGTACTCGGGAGCCAACGTGCACCTGGATTTCGTCTGCAGACGCCACTATTCCCTAGGTTAAAAGCGATAACAGAGATCAATAAGCTCAGTTTGCGGTAACCGCTGTTTGGGTCCAACACATCGTTTTTGCGCGGTAGACGCTGCTCGAGCACAGGACATGCGGTAGGCGATGCGGCGTCGGTTAGTGTCGCCAGCGTCTGCGCCGGGTGCCGCATCAGAAAGCTGTTTGCAAAGGAACAAAAATACTATTATTGAAAAAAACAACTACAAATAAACAAACAAATATCTGCAGCTCCGTTGGGGGTTGAAACTTTGAAGTTTGGTAGCTTGGTACATCAGCAATAAGCTGCAATAAATAGCTTATATTACAAAATCGGCCTCATGAACATGTAAAAAATTCGCAGGACCTCGGTGATCGGTGCCCCTAGTCTAGTGTTCCTTTTTAGGCACGCATTACGCGTTCATTTTCTTTAGCCATACCAAGAAATTCTGGAGAAGCACACTTTAATGCAATAGCATGTCATGGCTCATCAGAGGAATGTGGATAGGTCTGTGGATAGGATCAATGGTCTGAATTTGATGGCAGAGCGTATCCAGACGAAATACCAATAAAAAAAAAACATTGCCGTCTTTTGGTTTCAATCAGCTTCCCTGGCCCTGGCACGAAGGCTCTATACTGTCGCCACAGTCGATCAGGCATCGTGTAAAACTGCTAACGCATTTTCGCGCTGAGCAGTGAACATCGACGTATTCTTAAAGTTCTATCTGTTCCGCTCGTTAATTTAACCTGGATAAATACTCCATACACATGTGCATCTTACGGAGTGCGGTCGATGCCCGCGAGCGTAGTGTCGGGCAAATCCACCAGGCGGCGTGTCAGAACACTCGATACCGCAGAGCGCAATATGGTGATAGTAGCCGCGGGGCTGAACTATGTCCTAAATGGTGAACCTGCAGGAGTGGTGGCAAGTTTAGCTCAGGGAGTTGACGATATCAGGGAGATAGCACAGCGAGCGCAGATCTGTGTGTGCACAATACCGGAGGTGCTAGGAATAAACGGAAAGCTTGAAAAGGACGGGGTGACAGTTAATCACCACATAAGAAAATTAAAGCCTGGAGAAGCGTTTCGAAGTGATTGGGGTAAACAGAGAGGTGCATATAGCAGGTTTTGGCAGGGCGTTTCAGCGAGATGGCATCCATTTTAACAGAAGGGTGGGAGCAGAGATCGGCTGGCGCCTGGCAGGGAGGGCTCTAGCTTTTTTAGGGGGTCCGCGAGGGCTCCGGTCGCAGGGGTAGGTGGAAGTGAAGCAGAAGAAAGCGTAATAATGGAGGCTGAGCTTAACAAATGACAAAGAGGAGGTCCAGAACAAAAAGTACAAAAAAAAAAAGATTTAACTCTAGGATCAGCTACATAAACATGCTGGGGGGTAGAAAAAGAGGGAAATGGCTAGAGATAAAACAGAAATTGAAGGACGACGAAATAGGTGTGTACGCTCTATGCGAGACTCATCTCAGGCATCAAGAAGATCCGCCGCGTATAGAAGGCTACATCTGGGAAGGGTGCAACAAAACGAGAACGGAGAAAAAAGGGGGAGGGGTAGGTACATTGATACACCAAGGAACAAATTGGCAAAAAATAGAATCATCTTGCAAATAACATATCTGGGTATCAGGAACAATTGCCGGCATGAGGACATGGATAGGGGTAGTTTATTTAGGACACCAATGCAGGCAGGAAAACAAGGATCTCGTTGAATGTCTCAGTGACGATATAAGCCAGTTTGGAGACGGGACCGATATTATTCTACTGGGGGACACGAAAGGCCACATCGACGATCTGGATGGATACACGGATTGTAGCGGGAAGCTAATACTAGATTTCTGGGAGCGACACAACCTAGTTATTGTAAATAGAGAAACACAATGGTGAGGGGCAAATCACGTGGGATTTCCGGAACAGACAGACGACCATTGACTACTGTCTAATGTCGCAAGGAATTTATAGCAAGATCGCAAAAATGCAAACAGACAAAGAAGGGGAATGCAGTCTGGGAAGTGATTATAAACGTATTAGCCTGCAGATGGGGCCCTTGATGAAATGAGAAATGGAACTTAGACAAAAAGTAAACGCAAAATTAAACGACAATCAAATAGCGCAGATAGCAGCAGATATAGAGGAAGCAATAGAGAAAAGCGCCATGGAAGACTGGGATTATGAACAGGTAGAAATAATAATAAAAAGAAAAATTAAGGAGGTTAAAATAGCAAACAGCTGGAATGGAAAGAGGAAGCCATGGAGCTGGTGGAATAAGGAAATCAGGGAAACCATTGAACAACGACGAGTAGCTTCAAGAGAACAGAGAGAGGCAAAGAAAGCACAGCTATCTCAGGAGGAAATATACCAAAAATGGGAGTAGTATCGACAAAAGAAACTTGATGTACAAGCCCTCGTCCAAAGTAAAATAAATCAGTCCACCGATCACTGGATGGCTGAAATACACGATGCCACCAGAGGCGGACCAAGAATGTTCTGGAACTCTATAAACTGGTTAGGTAAAAGGAATCAAAGAATGCAGGACCGGATTCAAGATAACGAGGGAAATTGCTTAAAGGGAGACAACGCTGTGAACTACATTACATCAGTTAGAGCCGAGTCATTTAAGAACGATGATAGGGTACTCTCCGCAAATCAGAAAGCAACACAAGATAGAAGAATACGAAGCAGCTTAGAACTGACTAATCTAAACTGGAAAAAACCGAAAAAAATATTCCTAAAAGCACATCTACTGCAATAGATGAAATTCCGATCAAGCTGATTGATGAACTTGCTACAAGAAGTAAGCAAACGTTATTAAAATATTTGGAAACAGTCATAACGAATGAGCACATTCCGGGCAGCTGGCGGCAGAGTAAACTGAATTTGATTTATAAAGGGAAAGAAGATAGGATGCACATAAAGGCGGCGGCACCCGCCCCCTGGCCTTTTTGTCGGTGGGTGGGTAGATCACATCCGTTGGACATTAAGGCTTAGTCTATCTATCTACAGGCCGACTAACTTAACATCTGTTATATACAGGTTGGTCATGCAGGCGGTGAAATTAAAGATGCAATGATGGCTAGAAAGTAAGAAGATACTCGGAGAACTTCAGGAAGGCTTTAGAAATGGTAGGAGCTTAGATGATAGCCTGTTCGTGCTTACCCAATGCATTGAAATATCTAGAGCGGAAAATAGATCTTTGTATTTGTCCTTCCTAGACTTAAACAGGGCGACGACAACGTTAACAGGGAACTCCTGTGGAACATATAAAAGAAGAAGGTATCGGTTGTGAGATAACAGATTTCCTACAGGAAATATACCGGTATAACAAAGTAGAAATTACATGGGAAGGAATAAGAAGTACGGCAGCTGTTAAGATATGCAAAGGATTAAGACAAGGTTGCCCTCTATCACCGCTGCTGTTCATGCTTTATATGATAAGCCTGGAACGGAGGATAGAAGAAAGTAAACTAGGTTTTAACCTGTCGTATAGATTAGACGGAAAGGCGGTAGAGCAGCGTCTCCTCGGTTTGATGTATGCAGACGATATTGTGCTGCTAGCTGAGAGTTTGGAAGAATTGCAAACTCTAGTTAAGTATTGCGGAGACGAAGGGGACACTCTAGGCTTCAGTTTTAGCGCAGTTAAGTCTGGTCTGATGATTTTCAACGGCTAAACTGATCAGGATCTTAAAATACTAGGCCATGAAATACCCAGAGTAATAAAATATAAATATCTCGAGGTATGGGTAAACGAAGGATTGGCATACATTGGAAAGCATGAAGAAACGCCGGGATAATCAAGCAGAGGGCATTGTTGGGATACAACAGGTATGAGGGTTTGAGGGGTATTTGGAAAGGAATTATGGTGCCCGGGCTTACTTTCGGAAATGCGGTTTTGTGCCTAAAATCAGAGGTACAGTCGATATTAGAAATAAATCAGAGAGCCGTCGGACAATTAGCACTAGGTGCCCACGACAAAACCACAAATGAGGCGGTACAGGGAGAATGGGCTGGGCATCTTTCGAAGCACGGGAAGCTCAGAGTAAAATATTATATGAAGAACGTCTGAGGAAATTGGACAGTAACAGGTGGGCAGAAAAAGTATTAGAATACCTATAATTAAAAACCGTTTACTCGCAATGGAGGAAAAGAACTAGGAAACCAACCAGTAAGTATGCTGGTAACAAGGACGAATAAATAAAGAGCATTAAGCAACAGGTGAAAAACACAGATGGTACAATTTGGATAAATTTTATGAAAAAAAAAACAGTGTGGAACTATACCGGAAGTGGAAAAGGCAGATCAGGAAGGAAGCTTTCTTTGATAGCTCAAGAGGCAGTGCCCTACTTTTTGAAGCTAGATCAGGGTGCCTTAGAACACGCAGCTACAAAAAGAAATCTAACCATGAAGATGACACATGTGCAGTATGTGGTAAATTCACAGAAACAATTAACCATCTTGTACTCGAATGTGAGGGTATCCATCCGGAAGTCGAAGCAGGCGCAGTCACTCTTCCTGAGGCCCTGGGGTTTAGAGATACCAGTGGCCGGGTGAAGGAACCTGCGGTGGAAGCTAGCAAAAAAAAAAAAAAAAAAAACGACTGGAAGATTGGTGGTTTAAAAGCAGAAAAGTAAGACAATGTCAGTAATGTAGAAACAAAAATTCAATAAATAGAATGATGGTATAGTTAACCGATCTAAAACAGCAATTAAGATATAGGAAAAAAAAAAAACGAGCATGATAGCAACTGCTACCATCCAGTTTCAAAGGGGACGCTCCTATATTCAATCCATTCCATCCATCCATCCATGCATGCTTTAGCATTACTGCACCTAAGCAGACTTAAGTGCACCCCTGAAAGTTTTTCAACGGGGAGTTGTTTACATTTTTTTGCATATCGTATGATTGCACCTAACAATCAATATGCGTTTACGCTTGTATGCAATGCGCAATATTAGTCAATAATCTTGTAGTTTTCTGCTATGTGTTACAAAATTAATTTTGTAAGCCAGTCCTAACTACTGGATGAGAGCACGAGACGAACCTTTAAGACGCCATTTTGCTAAGCATAGGAAATCTAGAGCAGTACTATCTATATGTTCACAACTGTATTTTACGATATTTCGCAGTCGCCTCACAATTAAAAGTGATACCCAAGAAAGCGGCACTTGTGGGCTTCAATGATACCGTGTATTAACCCCGCCTGCCGTTACTTATAATATATTTCACTTGCCAGGTTTTTTTTTCTTTTTTTTTTTTTTGCAATCAGTACGTACATCGGATACTAAGCGAATGCCCCCAGACGTGCAGTAGAAAGACCACAACTGATGCTGTATATTAGCATGTAGGAAATAAGCCGCCCTTCTTATCAAACGTAATTAAACTTTGTACAACTAATACCGTACTCCTGAGCCTATAAACAGTGCAACGCTACATGAAGAAGGTTTTAAAGAATTAGTACCAGAACGCCTTTTTAAACGCATTTCATCGGACTGTACACAAATATCAAAAATATAAAAACGGAATCGTCGACAACCACCTAGCGCAATAAATACTTGTCCTCTTTGTCACTATTTCAAACTTTTTACTGCCCTGTTAGAACCTGCTTTGTGATCACTTTAGATTGGTGCAGTTTACAGTTTGAAGTTAAGCTTAACAAGAAACTCTAAGCGCAGCTGTTTGACTAGCGAAAATAGCACCTGTTGTTAAAACAAAGCGTTAAGTTTAGAGAGGTGGTAATCGAGATTCACGGCTCCAAAAAAACTACTGAATCTGCAAAAAAAAAAAAAATAATAATAAAGAAAGAAATCGAACACATTTATCTTATGAACGCCGTTGCAGTTCTGCCTGGACAATCCATCAGTGCCATTTGAAGCACATCATGTGAAAAGCTCGATGCTGCCGGGTTTAATATGTCTTGCATTTGGCCCGCATCGAAGCGCTACACTATAAACACGAATTAACTATAAGGGAGTAAAAAGTGGTTAACATGTCCACTCCAATACTTCCTATTAGGGGCAGGGAACAACGCCCTGCCTCGATAAGAGCATGAGCTAAAAGACATGTTGTTGAGACGAAAGCCCTTATAGGCTCATGAGTGTGGAGATGATTTGTGCTTCCGCAGAGGGTGTCACGCCGTCATAGTCGAAAAATGGATTGCTTTATGAGTAAATGAGTGATTGTATAAGGTAAAGGGTGAAAAACGTCTGTGTGAAAAATGTCGTTCATGTGGAACAATTGATTAGAGCTGAAAAGGTCAATTTCATGTGAAAATAGCCAAAGATGCCGGTATAGTATACAGCCATGAAAACAGCCACGGATGTCGAAATTGTGCAAAATAAGTTAAAATTATGCAAACAAAATGAGGAAAAAGGAAATAGTAAAACACAAAGAAGCAAATGAGTGCTAAGAATTGCAGAAAAGGCTTTCACCTTACCGCACTTAAGAGATATATAAGTTTCTCCCACGAATGTTCCCTTTTTACTCCCTTTTACAGAAATTCATGTTTAGAGTGTAGGCAGGTAAAAACGTCACCGTAGATGTTGCAATCCAGTTGGCAAGATTGTGGAGAGGCTGAAAACTGAGCATGGCCTCAGTTTCGGACAGAGTCATTATTATAATGTCCTTATTCAAAAGTGCCGCACCAAGGAGGTACGCTCGATGGCCGCAGTTCCAAAGAGACCACTTTGAAGTTGTCCGTGGCGCCTTAAAAGCTGCTCCTCTTGGGTGCACACAGAACACTTCCTTGCGAGTATTCCCTAAAACAACAAGCCCAGTGCAGGCGTCCAGATAAATCTCCGAATTCAGTGGTCCGGTGAAATTTACGTCAAAATAAAATCGGGTGACCCAGCCATGTGCATCATTAAAACTGCTGGCCCAAGTAAACATCTAGCACGCTTACATGCATGCTATTATATGCATCTGCCAGCACACGCAAAAGCGCAATTGCACACACCCACACAAAATCCTACGCTGCCTTTCAAACTTGCGCCTTGCCGTGGGGGAGGCCTTCTTTCTTCTAACTCACTTCTTGGCTGACGGCAGTTTTCATGGTTTATTCATGACGCAGAGGCAGGTTGCTCCTGGGCATCTGCGTTCGATACTCCCTGTATATTTAGTCTATATTTGTTACTTTGAATTTTGTTTTGTCAGATGTACGTCTGTGCTAAGACATGTACTGTACATCGCCCTTTTGGGATGCAGGCCACAAATGATGTGGGATAACTTCCAGGCACCTGCTTCAAAGGCAAATGCGAAGCAGGATTGGGAGGAGGTTCTGGCTTTCGGTATCCCTTTACTGCATCCTCTGCAACCCGTCCTGCTACGGCCACTATCGACGCAACTGCTGAAAGCGTACAATTTCTACAGGCAACATGGCAGCATTGGGGAAAAGGCTTGCAGTGGGCGGCCAGCTTCTGTCGAAGAGCCGCAGTTCGAAATGGAATTGAGCCACAACCACCGTGCTTATGTAATGACTCTACTATGGCTTTACTAAGCGCGATAATGATGTGTGTGGGCATCGCAGGCAATGTGTTTTCAGACCACATTTATGATGGTAATGGTGTGCAAGTGGATCATAAGGGATGTCGCTCGATATTCGAGGTTTTGTACCCTGATGGAGAACATGGGTGGCAGCGAGAGACACCGTAGTGGAGGGCTGCAGATTACTGAGGACCATCTTATTCAGAAATGTGGCGCCACATTTCTGAATAAGATGCAGCATCAACTAGCCCCTCAATCCGTTATTTTGAGATACTGAGGACCACCACGTTTGAAGATCCAACGTCTCCCCTTATGGATAGGGTTGAGACATGGTATCGTGCACAGTGCTATCTTCGGAACGTTCTCCAGTATTTGGCCGTCCAGGAGAGATTATATCGCCGTCCACCCGGCACGTTCCAAAGGATAGAGGTGGTTCCCCTCTGCCGAGCCTAGATTGGCTAGCTTCTGTCCCCAGCAAAGCTACATATCTCCCAAACCCACAACCACATCCGGGCCCTAAGTGATCGGAATGCCTGGTCAAAGGCACGGTTCAACACACCCTGTAGACTTATTCTGCCTTCGACGCCATCCGGGAAATAACACTTCTCGCTCTGGCCGAGCACTGTTATGGCCCCTTACAGATGCGAATCGATCCGCTATCGCAAATCAGAACCAGGGATTCTCTGCTACCATGGCGAGCATTCCTGGAATAGATCAAAGAAGGACTTGGTCGCTTGTTAGCACAACCGACCTGGGACCTCCAAGTCTTCATGAAAAGAAAAGCAGTCCACCTACCCCACCTCCTTAGAGCGCCTCCTTTCTGCCTTAACGTTATATCTATTTGAAGCAGAAATAAAAATGTATTAAAAAATGCGACCACCTGCATGTTTTAGTGTGCACTCATCTTTAGCAGCAACACGAGTGCATTTTGCAATATGCCGTCACTAAAGAGTCTCCCGCGGCTAGAATTCGAGCGCGCGTCTTTGAGTGCTCACTAGCTGAAAGCTGTAGCCACCGAAGCCACAGCAGCGTGTGTGGCTTGAAATAAGAACATTGTATTTTTTTTTTTTGAAGAAGCCTTACTCGACTGCGGTTTTCTTACAAGCGACACCCCTAATACAGCTACATTACCTCCTCTGCATAATAATCAGTTGATGATGAACCATAGCTTAAGCATCGTTCGTGATCATTACGCGTGAAAAGGCTTCCATCTTATGCGTCCGCTTTTCACTCTGGTTGAAACTTTGAAACTATTTGCTCACGGCTACGACAAATTCAGCTGAAAGCGGGGAGAAATAGCATTCTATTTTTGTGCAGCGAATTTCTGTGAAAAGCTGGGGACGGGCGATCGCATGCAGAAAACCGCAACCAGAGACTGCTAGGAAAAATCCAAAAGGCTGAAAACTTCACCGGCCATTGCAACAGCGCATTGATTTGTACTTGCTGTTATGTTTGCGTGAAAGGTGCTTTTTATGTGCAACTTCCAGCGCGTCTGCAAGCATTTGCATCGGGATAACTGTGCAGTGGAAAAAGTAGCTAAATGCCTTTGAAACTGAAACGATCGCGTTGCCGGCGAAGTTATTACTGGGATCAGGCCACAGTCATGAAAAAAGGGAGCGAAGAGAAAAAGAAAGCTTTACTTGCCAAAACTGGATTTCGTTCGAAACATTTGACTTGCGCAAGATGCGCGGATATTGCTCACAACGCACTCTGGTGAACAAAATGAGAACAATGTAACAAAATTTATTGCGGGAATTTCGTAAATGCTCGGGGATTTCTAGCGTTTTCTTTTTTTTTTTTTCATATAAGTGTTGAGGCAAAAACGTTTACGACACTTTGAATTGTTACCTGTGAATTGTTTAACTGGTGCGTTTGGACAGAAACTGTGTTCAATGTGAGTGGTCAATACACGGTCCTGTGGCTTTACAAAGTAATGTAGCGGGAAAGGTACTTCAGCTGAAACGTGCAGCTTGCAGGTGATCACGTAAATTAAATTTTTAATGAAGTTTGAATGCAAAATGAAGTAAATGAAGTTTCTTCTGTCTCTGCAGTTTGCTTGCAATAAGCCCCCACCTATGTGCCCTATCAGCCTTGTCTGCAGGTATACGCGTTACTGAGGTTGTGTGGTCGCGACCTGTTCTCCGAATGTGCAGGCTAAATACAAGAGTTCAGGCCCTATAAATCTGGCAGTCCACAAAGGTGGCACGGGAGGATTCGAGATTCTTTCATTTTCGGGATATAAATCTAGCTTTTTTGGACTTATTTCTTTTGCGAGGCAGCTGTGGGATACTATAGGATATTATTATGAAAATACTGATGGAAATGACACGCAATCATCGAACGTGCAACTAAATTCTGCTATTAAAGCTTGTTCGTACGTCGCTTTCACAAAGCCCAGTAAAAAAAGAAAAGAAACTACAAATTTTCAGTTGTCAAAACGGAATTTCTGTGAGGTTTTTGACAGGAAACCTGTTGTGACAACATAAATTTCTGTATTTACGACAGAAAAGAACTACATACTGCAGAAAAGTACGGCAGAAAGAACTGCAGATCGCAGGAAAGTACTAAAAAACTATAGAAAATTTTAACGCTTACGAAAGAAATACAGAATATTTTGTCGTAGTTTTGACACAGTTGTACAATTTTTTAGACTGGGAAAACTACAAGTGTCCCGAGAGGAGTTCTGCTTCATACTATCGTTTTATCCGTGGCAACATATCCCCATCTCCCATGCGGCTGACTGTCCTATGAGGCAAGCGGCCGTACCAGCGGTGGCTTCTTCCTCTGCAACGACAAGACAGCATCTTGATCACAACTTTTGAAGAAATCGGAGATCCAATTCACAGCAGTCGAGAATAGGTTGAACATTTGTGAAATAGCTATGCGTCCCAAGTTATGGACAATCGTGTGTGCTGGGCGCCTCTCTCCTCTCATTTTTAATTCTAAATCACCATACTACAATTTTTCTGCTCATCTCAACTTCATTGGGCCTGCCCCGCAATTAAGCCAATCAAATCGTCGGAAATTCCCGGGACCATGCTAATAAGTGTTGCTTTTCCACCGCTGACTCTTCTCGACCGCCAAGCGAACCATTCATAGCTGTGCAGTAAGGTATTCATGTCTAAAAGATGCTGATGGATGAATGAGGTGTATTCGCTTACAGACTATATAGCGTTTCGTGAGGTCACCTTTGCGCTAAAACTCTTTAGCCGAGTTTCCGACATCATCATCATCATCATCATCATCATCATCATCATCATCATCATCATCATCATCATCATCATCATCATCATCATCATCATCATCATCATCATCATCAGCCTGATTATACCCACTGCAGGGCGAAGGCCTCTCCCATATTTCTCCACTTAACCCGGTTCTGTGCTAGCTGCATCCACTTGACCCCTGCGAACTTCTTAACCTTATCCACCCACCTAACTTTCTGCCGCCCCCTGCTACGCTTTCCTTCCCTTGGAATCCAGTTTGTTACCCTCAGCGACCATCGGTTACCCTCTCTTCGCACTACATGTCCTGCCCATGTCCATTTCTTCTTCTTAAGGATATGAAAATACTGATATATCCAGTAGCTATTTCCGATATAGCCGGTAGCTATTCGCTCGTTGTCCCTGCAAACGTTTTGCCTTTCCGTATTCTGGATCTAAATAATTTTAGATTCGTAAAAGCGCACGCTTATTTACACGTGTTCGTCTGCCTTCCATCATACGGCAACTTTAGGCGAACCCTGGTTCATTTTGTAGTTGCTCATATTTTGTTTCTGCGCCATTATTTGAAGCAGCTCGAAATATATCGTCTGACAAGGTTTATGCTGGGCTCAGTTAAACGAACTAAGTTTCATCGAAAAATAAGCCAGACGGCTTGGAAAACATAAGGAAACATGGCATGTCCCATGGCGACTGGGGATGTGATGGAAGGGGCGAAGTTTTTGCATTCACTTTCTGCTTAATACTGAGTCGCGTCGGATTTGATTGCCGGAAATGTTTGGATTAATTTAGCTTTCAATCAATTCAGATCCGCCTGAAAGGCTTAATGGATTAACGCTGTACAAGTCTTTAACTTCTTCTTTTGAGAGACGAACAAATAAAGGCGGCTCTCTCGTTCATCGAGTAGTGCACCTACGCAAACAAAAGAAGTTCTTCGCGAAAATGTTTAAATTGGGATTTATTTCCTGCGGAAAATGGGAGGACGTAAACAGGGAAAGAAACGAGAGAAAGGACTGTGACAAGGGAAACCGGATTACACAGTCGCGACATCACTCTCGAGACGCAGATGAGGAAAAAAAACAACAACAACAACAACACGAAAATTGAGGCAAACGAATGCGCATTGCTTCAGTCGAAGAGAGAGAGAACTTGGAAGTAGTTCACGAAACTCTTCCAGATGCAGGAAGTGCTCTGTACGAACTTTGGCAGGCACCCTTCCGCGACGTGACGCTGCAACGCAGGGATTCAGTCTGCAGGAAAGCGCTGAAAAAAGTAGTTAAAGTTCGGAAAGAAAAGAATTGAAATAACATCATTTTGAGCTCCTATAAAGAGAAGGTTTATCTCACGTACAAACCTGACAAGCTTAGACTGGTTCGAGGGGAGAACGTACGAGCTTGGGCGTAGGAGACCGCTTCAGCTGCTATGACGACAGGAAAGCTTATTCCGCGTTTGGCAGGTTTTCTTTCTCTTTCCGAACTCAGGCGCTCCAAACCTTTCGATCGTTCCCCAAAAGAAAGATGGAGAAGGAAATATGAGCAGAAAATGCCTCTTAGGAAGCTTACGAGATACGAATCGGCGCCGCGTTACAACTGAGTTATCGCCGTAGGTGTATGTGTTTGTTTCAGGTGGCACGACCTTAACCATGGCATAACCGAGGTTCACGGCAAACTTTTGCGGCGCACTGGAGGAGTCACAGAAGAATTGGCTCGAATTATTCATTTGTTAGGCTTCTTTGAGGCGTAGGAAGCAACTCTGTAATCTGGACAAAGATGGGGGGGCAAGTGCTTCCGATATTAGTCTTGGTCTGGGTGAATTCTGCATTACGCTCGATGCTGGTTGCAGTGTCGCAAGATCTAGTCAACGAGACGTTCGTTTATACGCATGAAAACGAGGGTAAAAGAAAGAAATAAAGAAAAATACCAGCTAAACTCGGCTGCGGCTTAGCTGAAAAATTCGCCGACAGCCGCCACTGGTCGAAAATACCTACGTGGTTTCGGCGACTGCTGAGCGCTCATGTTTTCTGCATTCATGGCTGTACTGCCTTTCTGAAGCAGGAACTTTGTCCGACACGGCAGTTCAAGGTTCGCCACATTCGGAGAATCTCCTTGGGGCTTAATGTGCGTGCGTGTGTGTGTGCAGTGGAGGGCGGTGAGGGTATAGTACGTGACTGATGGGAGCTGAAGCGTTTTGCAAATGGTGGTAGATAAATGCGGATAGCACACTATCGTCCTTAGCAGATGCATGACAGAACCAACTTACAATCACGTTCCGGACCCGGAAGGTGCCCGAAGCAACCAAAACAATAACTTAGGTAGTGTAGCGCATTTTAGATTATTCCAACATTACTCTTAGATCGAACTGCAGGTATTTATGGCCAAAGACTAGCTCTGCTTTAGTTTTAATGCGTGGCATTACTTGGCTACTGCTTCCTCTAAGGAATGTGTGTACAGAAAGCGTCCGCAGCGGCTGCGCAGTTGATGTCGAGTATAACAGCCGCAAGTGTTACATCGTTAGGTAGAATATGTTGAGTATAATTGCGCTAGAAAAATTAGATCCCGCAAATAGTTACTTTTAATGAGGTAATTGTAAATAATTTGAGATTTATACTACACCTGTATGTCAAATATTGCTGTATAGCTTGTGGCTAGTATAATTACACTTTCCATGATGCTAGATTAAACAATTTATAGCTGAATTAAGGGCTGCCAACATAGACGCTAATAAAAGAATACAGCGAAACAACCAGCTGTTATTCGGCATAGATGACCCCGACAAAGAAATGTTGACAGAGCCTCAAGAAAATGTGCTCGCATTATGCAAAGGCCAACTAGATATGCCTCTGTCCAAACGCGCTAGAACGCGCCCACCGTACTGGCCAAGTCTTGACTAGTTCTCATCTGAAAAAAAAAAAAAAAGGCCAATAATAGTCAAAATGACTCACTTCGGCAAAAAAAGAAAAAGCGTGCTCATATGTAGTCGTAAATTGAAAAACACCATATGTGATCAGAGAAGAGTTTGAATTCCCCATTTGACTTGCTCGCTTTAAATTAACCCAATTCATTAAGCCCCAAGGATGCAGCGTTAAGTATCGGTTTGATAAAATTCTTGTCGGCTCAAAGTGTTACACTTATATCCGTGATTCGGACACCATAATATAAATAGACACGCACTCAATGCCCGCATCAAGTTTCAATATTACGCGCGCAACTATACCCTATTAAGCAAAATGACACACTGCTGAACTGCCTAAACCGATTCCGTCGTGAACTGATCCTTCATCACCACCCATCAACATCGGTGTTACAAATATTCGGAGCATCCTTCCTACATGCCATAAGGTTCATAGCTTCGTTGAAGTCATAAAGGCCGCCATAGTTGTGCTTACGGAAGCATGGCTAAACAATGAGGCAGAAGACTGAGATGTGTTCTCTTAAGATTTCAACTTCTACGTCTACCGCAAAGACCGAATTAACCGAAAAGGCGGATGAGTTTTACTAGCTATCAGTAACCCTTTGTCATCTTCACTTATCCGTAATGATATTAACCTAGAATTAATCTGGGTATGGCGGCACTATACCTTCGAAAAGCTGGTGTTTGGTGTTTGCTATGGACCTCCGGACTGCCATCTAACATTTCCAGATTCACTTCGAAACGAGGTAACGGTCATCAGGAATGAGTATCTTAAGCGCTGATCTTTCTGTTCGGTGATTTTAATTACCAACGAATTAACTGGCCTTTCCTCTTGACCTTATGCTCATCGTCAAGAAACGACCGGATACATTTTTTAGAACTAACCCTTGACTTCAAACTTCAACAAATGATCGCTGATGCCATCAGAGGAGACAATTCATCTTAGATATATTGCTTACAACTCACCGGGACGATGTAAAAGCTTTAACTGTTCTTCCTAGAATAAGTGAACGTAACCTCTTCCACATCTGCATACCCTTTGAGTTAAAAAAGAAATCACCAAAAAGCAAATTACTAAAAGACTACACAATGGCTCATATTGACGCGATTAACAGTGATCTTAAATTTTTTTGACGACTTTCGTTACTCTCATCTACACCGCACATCGAACGAAAGCTGGAAGCTGTTCAAAGTACCCTGCTGACACCGGAAAGCAAGCACTATCCGATAATACTTATAAGATCAGATTGCTACAATCAATGGTTCAACAAATGCCTCAAGTCTCTCCCCGGCAAAAAGAAGCGCCCGTATCATACAGCAAAACCAGACAATAGTCGCCCAGCGTGGAAAAATATCGCTTATGCTCCCATCAGTACACCGCAGAACTTACAAATGGCTAAAGATACGTTTTACTCATAAGAATCAATCCTTCGCTCTAGTCCCACCAGATTCTTGCGCTGTCTAGCAAACCACAAATTTGCATCGTATGCAGCTCCTGAACTCTCGATCTTATCGTAAGCGATGAATGCGCCACCGGTCTCAACAATTACTTCACATCCGTTTTCTCCGCTGCTAATTTTCAATCTAAAGAACGCAATCCTGAAAGCGCACCCCAAGAAATGCCGAAAAGTGAAATTAATCTGGAAAATATATCTCAGCCTATTGCTTGACCTTAATTATTAATATTCCCTGTCAGCAATTAATATTCCCTGGTAGCCTACTAAAAATACCATCGCTTCATCCAGTCAGATACTACATCTAATTTTCCCGCAATCTTTAGAAACAAAAGTCGTCCCCGACAACTGGAAAATTGCTGAAATCTAACCCCTATATAAGACCGGTGAGCGCACGTGCCCTGACGACTATCATCCCATCTCTTTCACTAGTATATCATCTAATCTACTTGAGCACATCATTTTTACAATCTAATGACCTACCTGGAAACGATTAGCTTCTTTACGAATCAACACGGCTTTGGGAAGCTGCTTTCATGCGAAACACAGCTAGCTAAATTCGCCCACGAAACGCTACAGTACTTATACCACCTTGTCCAGATCAATGCCATCTTTGTAGGATTTTCGAAATTATTTGATCGTGGCTCGCATAACCATCCTTTTTTAAAATTGTCATAGCTTGGTATTCGAGTAAATTTGCTTTCCTAGGTGGAACATTTCTTAAAAGAACGCAAGCAGTTCACCTTCGTCAATAACGGCAGCTCAGCTCTTAGCGACGTGACAACCTCAAGGAGCAGGCGTATTACCTCTGCTATTTCTCACCTACATCAATGACCTTCCGATAGACAAAATCTACACTGCGTTTTATTTGCAGATGAGGGGGTTATTTACAGTCCTATTTGCCGTGCTAACGACTTCACCGTTCTCCAACAGGACCTAACATCTATCGCAGCATGGTGCGATAAATGGCACATGCCTCTCAATGTAAACAAATACCAGTCCATATCATTTTCACGGAAACATGCCGTAATTGAAAACGCTTACAACATTAAATAAGCGATCATGAATAAAACATCATCATAAAATACCTAGGAGTGCACATTACGTCATCATTATAATGGGCAAAACACATTAACACCATCTGTTGCAAAGCATCACGCACATTTGGATTTCTTCGGCGCAGTTTGAAATATGCATCACCTTAAGCAAAAAAAAAATTTGCATACACAACATTGGTACCCTGAAATTAGAATGCGCTTCATCTGTCTGGCATCCTTGACAAGCATACCTCACCTCAAATCTTGAAGCTATGCAAAACCGCTCCACCCGTTTCATCACATCGGAATACTCAATGAATGCCAGCTTCACTTTACTAAAACGATCCCTCGGTCTGCCAATACTCACAACCCGCCACGCAATTTCGCGTCTATGCCTTTTTCACTCTTCCTTTAATTGTTCGCCATTCGCCAAGAAATCCTTTGCTTAAATTACGCACGAGAACGTCATCCCATTTAAGCCACGGCAACCCCATTGCACGCATTAACGTCCGCACCGCCGCCATAAGTGATTCATTTTTTTCCCTGATGCTATGGTGTTGTGGAACAGCCTCCCCGATAACATCATCACATGCCCCGACCGCCATCTATTCCGTGAAAAACTAGGTAGTCACTTTTCACAACTCTAGCAACGTTTGTTACCGAGCATACGTTAGACTTGTTAAACACATACTGTGATGATGCGCCAGCTGTATGCCGTATTGTTTTTCTCTTCTTGTGTCCTTTGGTTCTTAGGTTTTGTACGCCCCCCCCCCCCCCCTTTTATGTAATTCCTAAGGGCCTTTAAGGGAGAAATAAAGGAAATGAAGTACTTGTACGTCGTAGTTATTTATAGTCCATTTTGATTAAAAACGAACCTTTAAATTGCGTCAAGCATATATCGTTCGATAGTTTACGCCGAATATAATTCTATTGGACCAATTGCCGATCTTCATTAATTACATTTATTAGTTATGCGTGACTAAAATTTAGGTTAACGCTATAGCATCATGTTATACATCAGTGTTTCTCAAACCATTGTGGTCCGCGGACCCCAGTGGTTCCGCTAAACCCTTGCTCACACACAAAAACATAAAGGTTCCGTGTTTTCTCTCCCTTAACCATAGACAGTTTTGCAAGGTTAACAGCATTGATGCCTTTGAAAACCGACTTCAGTTTCTCAAAGTGGAAGTAACACAAGAATAGTGCTGAAAAGGAGAACGCACCAGAGATACCCCCCCCCCCCCCCCCCCTCTCCCAATATGCATATATATGGTGCGCCTCCTAAAGTGTGACACCTTCTGCTGACAGCTCCTGCTGACAACGATAAGGAATTAAAGGTTTTCCCTTTAAAAACGATAGCGAAGCAGACTGCAGTGTTCGTTGTTTCGAATACTAGGCGGCGCAAGGTAGGGTTATAGGTTGTTAGAAACAGCTGCACTTGAGTAAGGTATCTGCTAAAACAGGAAGCGTTACAGCGCGCAGCGTGGTAGCAGGCGATACCCGTACTAATTATTGGCGATTACTTAATCACACCAAATATTTCAATGGTTAATTAACTTGAGCGCTTTAGATTGACGTGAATTCAGAGGAGGCCACTATCTCCGAGGACAGTTTGAGGTGTATTTCTCCCCCCCCCCCCCCCCCCATTTCAGCTACTATAAAAAAGCAGATGCCGAATTAAAAACAAAAAATAGTTGAATTGCTGCGACAATCGGTAATGCGTTTTTGAGTCCTGCGGTTCATTAATTATGCATCTCGATATTATTGAATATACTTTATTCTAACGGTGTGCATATTTTGTCGTTTAATTTTTTTTTTAATTTCATTCAAGGTTCTAGTCTGAGGTCCATGCTTACCTTGTAATGCTTTTGTATTGCTTGCTTGCGTGCTAGGAAATTTTAGACAGGGCACTAGGTCCCACTAGCGCATGATGCAGCTAAGGTAAAGCCTTTGTGAAATGTTTAGAGCCCAGAAGCTTGCTTCTAAACCACTCCGTTAGCTCGTGAATCATCCCTGTCTTTGGGATTTCCAGAAAGTAAGATTTTTTTTTACTGCCTTGTCCAGTGAGTAAGGTTTCCACGAATGCTAAAGCATCCTCACTACACGCCTTAGAAGAAAACATTCTGAACTCTTAACTTTTGACAAGAACTTTAAGAGCACTGCAGATACTGCATTGAAGAAATGCGAAGTTATCGACTTTGGCGGTTCCTAGAAGGCTTTGTGAACTCCTGGTCGACTTCAGTAGGTCCTAATTTGATTTGATGTGATTTTTATTTGCCATGATGCGGTACATATTAAGCATTTGAATGATTTTCTACAGAAGGAAGCACCAAGGTGAAAATCGACTTATAACATCGGCATCCAATCATGGGCGCGCTGGTTGGTCGTTTGTGGGACGCCATCAGACGTATGGTATGATGTCACGGATTGATGGCGGCGCATGCCAGCCTTAATTAATCTTGTTCATTAGATTAATAATTAACTAATTAACAAAAGTATGTATTCAGGTTGAAAAATTCATTTATTATTTAACCAAATGCACCTAATCATAATTATAGATTTATTAACTATCATATATTTATAATTAATAACGACCACTATTTATTTTAATTATGACTATAAATTAGTGTTATTGAATAATCACACAAATGGTTATGAGTAATGACCATGATTCTGAATTGTGTAGTGTGTCTGCGGACACATCTTGCGGACTCTTCCGGTGCCGACATAGCCGACAGAGGCTACGTGTTTTTAGCCAACATTCGCCGTTTCTTATATTATGGCCGATCGATTGATCAAAGGTGTGAATTTGACTTATTTATTATGAATCCTGATAACCAATAAGTGACATCAACGAGGCCACGTGAGTGGCGGCGTCATCATTCTGAGAATAATTAATAACGCACGTGAGTCGTGTCATCGGTCCAAGGTTATGTGTCTGGGAGTAGTCAAGTAATCACTTGCCCCGCCTAAGACGCGCAGCCTGCAAATGAGCCTTTAATAGCTGCGCTGCGTGTGAAACAAACGCAAAAATTGTACAAAGCAAGTTACGACCGTACTATGAGAAATGGTCGATCTAGAAATGGCAACGCGGAGAAAAACGGCGAGCAGCGGTCATTTTGCGCTTTACTGTTCCTGTTTGGGGGCCACTCTGGCCCTGCATAAGACCACTTTTGGGTGGTGTCACAACAATAATCTCGTTCCCAGAGGCCGGCACAAGAAGGAAATACCAGCGACGGATGAAGCATGATCAAAGACCACCAGGCCGCATTCAACGCACACGTGTCACAAAGAGTTCTAAGGAAAACAGAAGTGACGACAAGCATCGGCGTCGGCGTCGACCCGAAAAGGCTTTTACGGAGAAGGCCCGCTTGCCGGATAAATAAGAAATCGATCACTTGAAGCAGCCGTTACATGACCGCTTTTCCCAGAGGCTGCACGCGTGTCTTGAAGGGCGCTGCATACGGCTGTTTAGTGTTGGGACGTATATACTCTGCTCCGGTGAGTTCGAGAGCGGAGCAGAGAAAGCGAAATTGAAGAAAGGAACAGGCTCAACACACAGAAAGCAGATAGAGAACCTACTATCACGAAGTGACAGGTGAGGAAGACAGAGAAAGTAGACATTGTAGGGTCAAATCTTAGCTTGCTTCCAGGAGTCGAATAGGTTGGGATTCTTGACAGGACCCGTCGCAAAATTTTGCGGAGCTCTTAAGATCGCCTTTTAATTTGTATTATGTATGCCATACGTTGGGATGCACGATATACTTGATTTTTCAAAGTGCAGTGTACGGAGCCAATACACAACGTTTTTCGATGTATTAAGGACCGAAAAATGTGAAATGGAAGTTTATGAGGCAGTGAACAGCCGCTTGCGAAAGTCTTCCAGTTGTACTGCGGTTACCGTGCTTGGGTTGGATCATCTACCAATTCTACCCTGGGGCCTGAAAAACTAGGAGGTGCATGTTTATCATCGCAAAATCGTAAATTTCTATAGTTTTATTATCGAAAGCACAGTAAAATAGAAGCCTCACTGTCACCAGGAATTCAAGCACCATACATGCTTTAATCACAAAAAGGTATCTACGGGAACAGGTTTTATTTTGTAATGCTTTAACTTTGTGGCGGAAACAACTTTAGGATGTACAAATGACATCGGACAGGCATCGTGGGTGTGGTAATTTCTGCTCGTAATGTACTACTTTCATGTTTTGTAACTTACAATTACTTTGAGCCAGCCTGTTTACAGCTATAGAAGGTTGTAGTCTATAATGAACGTGAGCTATTCTTCCTAATTTTTCCAGCTAACTTTTATTCTGAAAATTCATGACTCATTGAATGTGCTCAAAATTCCTCGAACACCCAGGCTTTTTTTTTTCTTCGAATTTCTAGATATGTCGTAAAAACCAACAAAGTACCTAATAAGTCTTCTATATTCATGTAGCCTAATCATTTTCTTAACTATTAATGCTGTTTTAATAAACACAGCTATTTATCTAGCCAACCATGAATCCTCTAACTTATGAAATGCTAATGCTAACCTAGAAGACCAGGGTTGTCTCAGTCCTGATAGCTGGACGCTAGAGATTAGTAGGTTTACTCTATCTGCAATATTTGCTGCTTCTAGTGAGCGTCCAGACAAGAAATTTATTATAATTGCACGACCATTCCTGACTTGCATGCGGCTTAAGAGAGTCCCGTTAAAAAAAAAAAAAAAGCAAATTCATCGGCAAATCGGTTAGCCAGACTTCCACTAATCCACTAGCGCCGGGTTGGTCTCAAAGTCGCAGTTAAAACGCATATAACCACCGTTAAAATGCTAAAAAGAACGTCTTATCTACGCTTCACCAGATATAGAAACCCTGGGAAATTTTGTGACAGCATTAAGCCCAAGCCTATGAGACAAGTTAATCGTAAAAAGTCTCGGAGATGATCCATTCTATGTTGATGAATGACACAATTTTCAGCCAGACGTTTGTCAAACACTTTCCGTATTTTAATCGCATACATTTTCATAAGCACAACATTATACTTATTCAGGTACGCCTACAGGCACTCTCAATGGAGTCTGGAGTTGTATAAGTAATTATTTTAAACAATTGTCATTCCTATAATGCGAATGCCTTTACAAGTACGATACCCCCCCTCCCATTTGTCCGAACATGTAGTAAAAACTAGAGTTATTTCACAGATTGATCCTTAGTTTTCCGGGGCTGTTAAAGAAGATACATGTACAGGGTACCTCCATTCTTCGCACTCGGTTATAGCTGAAATAGCTCTGCTTAAATTTTGCGAGCAGTGCGAATAATAAAACTCATAAAAACTAAGTTTTGATCATATATTCTATGCGAAATAGTTTAGTCTAAAAATGACTGCTTATTTTTACTAACACGGAAGTCAATTTTTGGGGACTACAGAAGCATCGCCGCGATACACTACTTGAACTTTTAAAACAAGGCTGCAGAAGAAAGTGCACGACAAATAGTCGAATGCAAAAACTTGACAAAATAAAAGCTTTGGTAAATTGATAGCAGTTATGGAGGATGAACTGAACGTGATGCAACATATATGTCAAAGGTTGTCACTCAACCAACATCGCTGCTTGGCGTTACCACGAACAAACACAGGACACACTCGCCCCTGATATTTCAGGGATAGAGCGAATTACACAGAGAAACCAAATTGACATTTGTATTTCAACAGAGGATTAGAGAAAGGTTAATCCGGGCACTTTCCACCGAGAAAACACAATAATGTCACCGTAAACACAAGAATGTCACCGCTGTTCAGTTCTGTTAAGCTAAACCAAACATCTCTTTTACTTCACAGGTGATTGTATCAAAGTTCTGAGCCTGTGCTGTGCTGTCGAAGGGATATTGCTGCCCACGCAACGCTGTTCGGAAAGGTGAACAACATTGAAAAAAAAAAAAAAAAAAAGAAAGCCGCGCTGTATATCAGGACGCACGTTTCAGGACGTACTTTTAATAAGATTAATATAATTTTTTGGTTGTCTGGTTCTGCTAGCCACGAGTGGTGTATTTACTACTCAGTGCCTTTTCGTGGCTACTGGCTCACAGGCGCACCTCACGGAAGGGGCGCTATGCTGCGGGTTAAGGCTGTTTTTGGATTATAGGACTTCAGTGAACAAAAGAGGAAACTAGGGAGCAATAAAGACGAACTCGAAAGGCAAGAGGCAGCGTTTAGTCTGTTCAGTGCTTAAATGCTAAATGATAACTTTCAAAACGCTTAAAACGTTTTAGCAGTTGTTTGCTCTGGTACTCTGGAATGAGTATTTTACGAATGAGCTACGTGCCACGTTAGACGCATAAAATGTTTTGGTACTCCAAGTAAACATTAGGAGAGTTTCAAATTGGGCTAGTTGGTGGTTGTTATTCCTGTGCATTGTTGCGCTTACGTAGGAACTGGGACACAATCTGTGTCCCAGTTCTGTGTCGTCTGTTCTGTTCTGTGTCGTCTCCGATTGTGTCCCAGTTCCTACGTAAGCGCAACAATGCACAGGAAGGTACTCCAAGTGTTTTATATTATACACCAAGAAAAATGACCAGTTTTATAATAAAGCCTATCACTCTCGGTTGCCTTGCAGGTTCTGAATTGCTTACTGGCTAAATATTAATGTTGGTAAATTCGTACAATAGTGCTTAAGGAGGCACTGGAAAAATTCCTGAGAGTGCCTGATAAGAAGATGTCACCTTCATATTGCCGCGAACCATTCAAATCTTTAATTGTTCTTTTTCGACAGCCGCCGGCATGCGGTCTTATCATTGTAAATCTAGGGCGCGGATCACTTTTGTATTCTTTGTTTTTTCATGCTCGTTGTCGGGAGCGCGCTTTATCATTTCCTTGTTGTGGCAGATGATTCGAGATGTATCTCGAATGATTCCAACCCTACGCTTGTATTTCTATAATGTTCTCGGTTATGCTAGTCACTGTTCCGGGTTTCATCTAGATGTTTCTACAACGCCTTTAAATTCAGCGCTGACGAGCGAAACAGGCATTCGTACTTCGATGACCGACGAGTACATTTGTTATCGCCGCCGCCTAGTTGCTCAGTTATTTTGCGGGCGCAAGTCAGCCCATAAAGAGTTGATCTGAGGGCGATTACGCCTTGTCTTCTCTTTTTTGCTTAGGGCCTTGTCACCACCACATGACAATCTCTTGAACAGCTCTTGTTCCTTACATCATGATTATGTGCAGCAAACGGGAACGATACCTGTCTTGAGAGTGCTGCTGAAGTAGAAGCAGTATCTTTAATATTCCGAGAGTTCCGGTAGATGTCTCTCCTTGGACAAATGCGCACTCAGGAGACAGCACTGAGTCCACAAATGTGACGCGTTTGCTATTTGAACGCAAAAAAAAAAAAAAAATGTCACTAGTCCTCCATTACGAGAAAAGACGGTAGGTTAATTTCGTCCGTGCTCGGGCGAGTGTCATAACAATCCCAGCGATAGAAAGAGAAATAGGGTGACGTCATCAAGCGGCCGTACACGGCACACACAGCATGGATGTATCATATGGATGCATCCATACCAATCTGCGATAGAGGCCATTACCACACTAGATTTTGCTTATACACGTCTCTGGCCGAGCTCCATGCGGCTCCAGTTTTCCCGACATTCGTGCTAAAAATCTGTAATGCAACCGGTTGTCGTGCAGCGTTCCGGATGGTGTCGTGCGATTACTAGTTTCATATAACATATAGATATGCTAGTCGAGTAGGAGGCCAGCTAATGGCAGACATTCAAAGCAACGACATACTTACTGTAATGGTGTTTGTTTGAAGCGCAGGTCGATAGTCATTAATTGAAGAGCGCTACTACGGACAGGCTCTCAGGCGTCACGCAGGTTTCATGCTGCACTTTGTCTGCCTCTTCGCTCCGCCGCGTGAACTGCTGTCGCTCAGATTCATTACAATGCTTTCAATATTAGGCTTTCGAACGGGGGTTTCGGCGAATATGGCTCCTAGGCACCCCGCGAAGCCACGACATTCCACGTGAATACGCAGACACGAGCATTAAATACAATACGACCAGGAAGAGTTTTCGTGCGTGTCGAAAAACCTCACTCTAAAACATTTCTCCAGCGGGACTACATATAAGGCTTTCGCATTCAGATTCTGGTGATTGTTATTTTATTATCTGATAAAATAGCCTAATTTGGAATCACAGTGTGTGTGTGTGCGTAAGTGCGTGGGTGCGGTTACAATGAAGAAATTCCTGTGCATATATGGCCCATTACTCGTCATTAGCTTTTGTTTAGGTACAGGGTTTGAAGCAGTTCTATTTAGCTCTAGTTACCGCCGAAGCTTATGGAGAAGAACTTGAATAAAAGTTTTAGTTCGCAATTAAAGGCGCTGCACCTTTAGTCCTGCCAAATACGGCGATGTACAGGCTCGCGTTCACCCTTTCCTGCGTGTATAATGACTCACACGCTCAGCGAAGGCATATGATTTCGTAACGCAACGACCCCTAAGGCTCACACCGCAATGCTTAGGTTCCTGTCGATGCTTTTTTTCACAGCTTGCAAATGCTTATGAGCTTTTTTTTTTTTTAGTTAAAACTGCGTCGTCTGATATACATATACGGAATCGTTTTGCAGAGTAGGTGTCGGGTATACAGTTCGCAGTGGCCGTTGCTGGGTGAATAGCCTCCATGATTGGTGCGAGATCTTTCTGACCACGTTGATCTGAGCTCCCACGACGCAACACTGAGTTTAAATTTCTGCAGATCATGTCCATTCTGGCTCCGACCATCGCAAGCGCTTGGAGTCGCAGCATGTACGACAATGTTTGCTGTTTTTGCATGCGAGATCACGACACTGAAGCTATAGAGTGAATTATGATCCAAGTTTTTGGCAGACCTATACACTGCACATAAGGAGTTTACCCCATATATCCTGACATGCTGCGAGATTATAAAAACCACAAGGTGCCGTAAATATTCAGAAATTAGAAACAAGGTTGATAAGAAGACTTCTGAAGGAGAGGGAGAGAGTGGATAAGAAAAGAATGGAAGGAAATCGCCGTAATGATTTCGAAGGACGCACAGTAGAAGTTAGACTTATTCGTCACATGAAAACACTTACCTCCTTGATGTAAAGCAGAAGGCACTCATTACGCATCTGTCTCCTTGCCCTCCCGCATACAAACAAAACAGCAAAAACAAAACGAAGCAAAATAATTCAGGAATAAGGAACAAAAGAAAGATGAAGCGAGCAAGCTAAACATCTAACGAACGAAGCAACGAATAAGGGGAGTGAAAAAGAGAAAAAATAAAATGAATCTATGTACCAAACAGGTCAACTTCTACGAAATTTGCAGGTGTGTACTTGTCTGCTTGAGTTTATAAATACAAGCATTGCGAGTTCCGTGGCTAGTTCCGTTATTGGCGCGATTTGTTCCTTTGTATATCGTTGCTTCCCCTTCATGGATCACTGCCTTGTCGTGGCGGAGGGGCTTGTGAAACTCGATGAAGTCGTGAGCTCTGCTTTGTAGGGCCACCCAAGATAGACAGGTCACGGCAGAGAGTTCTGACAAAATGTGATTCACTGGGGAAGGTAATGGCAACCCACTCCAGTATTTCCTGCCAAGAAAACCCTATGGCCAGTCACAATACCGTTAATGATATGGCGCCGGAAGATGAGCCCCCCAGGTTGGAAGGCGTCCCACATGTTACTGGGGATGAACAAAGGGCGATTCCTAGTAGCTCCAGGACGAATGAAGCGGCTGGGCTAAAGCCAAAAGGACGCTCAGTTGTGGATGTGTCGGGAAGCGACCGGAAAGTCCGATGTTGCAAGGAGATATATCACATAGCAACATGGAATGTAAGATCTATGACGCAAGGTAAACTGGATGTCGTCAAGCGAGAAATGGACAGATTGAACATTGATATCTTGGGTATCAGCAAGCTCAAGTGGACCGGAATGGGAGAATTTAACTCCGGCAACAATTATGTCTTTTATTGTGGGCACGAATCCAAGAGAAGGAATGGGGTCGCTCTCATAGTAAACAGAAGAATGGGCAAAGCAGTGCTACGGTACAACCCCAAAAACGACCGAATGATTTCACTTCGGATCCAGGGTCACCCTTTCAACATAACAGTTATCCAAGTCTATGCACCGACCACTACTGCTGAAGAAGCTGACGTTGAGAGATTTTATGCGGACCTACAATGCCTTTTAGACCGCACCCCATCATCAGACGTCGTTTTTCTCATAGGAGACTGGAATGCTAAGGTCGGGAGTGAAGAAATATCCGGAATTATAGGCAAGTTCGGTCTTGGCGAGCCAAATGAAGCTGGGCAGAGGCTAGTAGAGTTTTGTCAAGAAAACAACCTGACCATAGCGAATACTCATTTTCAACAGCACAAGAGGCGCCTGTACACATGGACTTCACCGGACGGTCTGTACAGGAATCAGATCGATTATATTCTTTGCCGGCAGAGATGGAGAAGTGCTATACAAGCAGTAAAAACAAGGCCTGGGTCCGACTGTGGCACCGATCATCAGCTTCTTGTTGCCAAAATTAGGCTTCGATTGAGGAAAACGCAGAAAACTAGAAGGCCTTTCAGGTATGATCTGGATCAAATTCCATTAGAATATGCTGTGGAAGTGAGGAATCGATTTCAAGAATTATATCTAGAAGATAGAGAGCCCGAAGAGATCTGGACAGATGTTCGTGATACAATACAAGAAGTTGCTACTACGGTAGTTCCAAAGCAAAAGAAATGCAAGAAAGCAAATTATTGGTTATCTGAAGAGGTTTGCAAATAGCTGAGGAAAGGAGGATGGCAAAAGTTATGGGGGAAAGAGAAAGATACAAGGTTCTTAATGCGGATTTTCCGAAAATAGCAAGGAGAGATAGGAATGCCTTCTTGAACATACAGTGCCAAGCAGTGAGGATAACAGCCAATGAAGGAACACAAAAGTTCTGTATAAGACAATCAAAGATATCAAAGGAAGCTTCTGTGCTAAGCTGGGCGTGATAAAGGACAAACAAGGCAAGGACCTCACTGAAGCCTCAGAGATAAAGAAGAGGTGGCAGGAATACACAGAACTGTACAAGAAGGACCCGAATGTGCAAACCCAACATAAGACGGTTGTGAGTACTGATCTCGAGCCGGGCATCCTGAAGAGTGAAGTTGAATGGGCCTTAGCCAGCCTTGCTATGAACAAAGCTAGCGGAATTGATGGTATTCCAGCGGAGTTGCTTCAAAACCTCAACCATGACGCTGTTAACATTCTGCATACATTATGCCAGAAGATTTGGACAACCCTGCAGTGGCCACAGGATTGGAGTAGGTCAGTTTACATCCCCATTCCAAAGAAAGGCAGTGCCAAAGATTGTTCCAACTACCGCACGATCGCACTCATTTCGCAATGCTAGCAAGGTGATGTTGAAAATCCTCCAAGGTAGGCTGCAGCAGTATGTGGATCGGGAGCTTCCGGACGTGCAAGCTGGGTTTCGCAAGGGCAGAGGAACTAGAAACCAAATTGCTAATCTTCGCTGGATCATGGAAAAAGCAAGAGAGTTCCAGAAACCCATCTACTTCTGCTTTATTGATTATGCGAAAGCGTTTGACTGCGTAGATCACAGCAGATTGTGGCAAGCTCTCCAAGAGATGGGAGTTCCAATTCACCTCATCTGTCTCCTCAGGAACCTGTATGAAGGGCAAGAAGCCACAGTCAGAACTGGGCATGGTCTTACTGATTGGTTTCCGATCGAGAAAGGAGTGAGGCAAGGCTGCATACTGTCGCCCTGCCTATTTAACCTATATGCAGAGTGCATCATGAGGAAGGCCGGTCTGGACGAGTCTTCAGCTGGAGTGAAGATTACTGGAAAACGTATCAACAACTTTAGATATGTGGATGATACCACTTTAATGGCAGAAAGTGAAGTGGAACTCAAGAGACTTCTAATGCGCGTGCAAGAAGAGAGTGAGAAGTTTGGGCTTAAACTGAACATTTAAAAGACAAAAATCATGGCGTCTTGCCCTATCAAGTCCTGGAGCATCAATGGACAAGAAGTGGAAGCTGTGACAGATTTTTTTTTCTTGGGCTCCAAGATTACCTCAGAAGGAGACTGCAGCCATGAAATTAGGAGATGCCTGCTTCTGGGAAAGAGAGCAATGGTTAGCCTTGACCGCCTAGTAAAGAGCAGAGACATTAGTCTGCCAACCAAGATCCGTATAACTCGTGCTATGGTCTTTCCAGTTGTGATGTATGGATGCGAGAGTTGGACTGTGAAAAAGGCTGACCGCCGAAGAATTGACGCGTTTGAATTGTGGTGCTGGCGAAGACTCTTGAGAGTTCCTTGGACTGCCAGAAGATCAAATCAGTCGATATTGTCGACCATAAACCCTGACTGCTCATTGGAGGGTCAAATTCTAAAGTTAAAGCTCAGCTACTTTGGTCATCTAATGAGAAGAGAGGAGTCGCTTTAGAAACATTTGATGTTGGGAAAGGTTGAGGGTCGCCGGAGAAGGGGTAGGCAGCGAACGCGATGGTTTGAAGGCATCCTCGAGGCACTGCAGATGAAGTTATGTAATGTTAGGAAGATAGTGAGAGACCGGAAAGCGTGGCGTGACATGGTCCTTAGGGTCACGAAGATTCGGACACGACTGAACGACTGAACTGAACTGAACTGGTACCGTTGCTTAGTTGCCGTTTCTATTGGTCAAATTCGGACGAAGTCAAATTTTGGGAGTCAGGGAACCTAATTGGGGGGCGGGGGTGGCGCGCTCATATTTGAAAGGCACTAGTGAATTGGCAATACTCAGGTTAGGTTACAAACTAATTTTGCTCATATTCGGACGAAGTCAAATTTTGGGGGTCATAGTCAAGCGAATTTTGCAGGTCACCACTGCGTTCACCATATTGGAATTAGGTTAGACACCAATTTCGGTCGAACTCGAACAGTAAAATTTCGGGGACCAGGAAGGTCAAATTTTGGGAGGGGCGCACCTATGTTGGGAGGTCACCGATACATTGATCATACTCGAATTAGGTTGGGCATCGATTTTGGTCACATTTTGACGAGGTAGAATTTCGGGCATCCAGGGGGCCAAATTTTGCGGATGGCCCATCCCGATTTGGAGGTAAGCACTGAATTGGCCATGATCGAATTAGGTTCGTCACCAGTTTAGTCAAATTCTTGCGGGATCAAAATTTGGTGGTCCAGGGGGCCAAATTTTAGAGGTGGCGCACCTAAAGCTAGAGGTCACCACTGAATTCGCCATACTCGAATTAGGTAAAACATCGATTTTTATCTAATTCTGAGAAGGTTGAATTTCGGACATTCGGGAGCCTAATTTTAAAGGTGGCCCACTCCAATTTGGGAGCTAGCACTGATTTGGCGATAACTTAGGCTAGGCAGCATGGCAAAATCAAATTTAGGCTTTTACGGAGGCAAAATTTGGGTGTGACCGGTCCAAATTTGGAGGCCACCTTCGAGTTGGCTATACTGTAATTAGATTGGACACCAAACTTGATACTATTATATAAATTACCCAGTACTTATTGGATTATTGAGTGTTCTTGTGGACACACTCTGATGACAGGCTGACGCGCCCTGACACAGACACTGCCGACGCGTCCTGGAGACGCCAAAAGCAAACAAAAGAATGCAGCGGCTGAAGAGCAAACAAATGACTGACCAAGCTTTTGGAATCACACATTCCGAGACGCTAGGAATAAAGCGTGTGTTTTATCTAGCCAATATGGCAAGCAAGTCCTAACTTCTCGTCAGCTAGACTGATCGCCGGTGAACTGCGGATCAATTCTGCCGTGTAACTCTGCTCAAGTACGGCAACGACCAAGGTTGTGTTGACTATGGTCCGAACCAAGCGACCCAGGATGCTTAGTGGTACGTGCCCGGATTCCTCATCATTTAACCTCACTTTGCTACTTGCACTGGTAATCAACAGACTAGGGCAACTTCAAGACTTTCTTTTCTTGCATCCTGCAATAATCTTTGTCCTTCTAACGTTGTTTAATTGTATGTCTCATAACAGTCACTCTCGACTTGCTGCAAACACTTCGGCCCTCGTTTTGCACGCACCTCTGATAGCCGCGAATCATGCTCTTTCATTCAGTGTGCCAAGGAAATGCGTCTGCTATAAGTGGCATTTGCCTTTTCCACCTATTCTGACAGCCGGAGGCTCCGAAAATCTTTTTTTCCCTTCCACCCACAAACTCCTAGCTATACACACGGCGTACGGATGAGCCTTCAGCATTTATAGGTGACAGCAGTGACTGACTCGGCTTAATGGACTTTCTCGAGACTCAAGCATACATCAGGCTCTTTTCCCCAGTTATTGCAGCTTCTTTAATAAACGAAAAGAGAAATCCGTCATGGAAGAAAAGGGATCCGTCTGACGAAAACTTCATCGTTGAGTCTGCCTCTTAATCAGTTCCTGCCTGAGCCTGGCGGAGAAGAAACGTGAAAACAAAAAACTGCACTTGTACGTTCTTTTCTTGTTTCGAACGATCTTTCAGAGAAGAAAGCAATCAGAAGACGTGTAATCTCTACGGCTGGAGAAGGTTGAAGTCATGGCAGCATGTGATTTGAAGTCATGTTTGCGTGGGTGCGATTAATGAAGACCCTGATATCCGATGCTTTTCCAACGAAAGAGAGTCGAACAGGAGCTACGGTACTCGCGTCATGTCGGCATATCGTGCATAGGAGCAAAAATATGGAATACACAATACAAAAATCTAAAGCACCGCATTATCGCGTAAACAAAGAAAGAAGAAGCTGGTAAAAGGTTTCTGAAGAAGTCAAACTATTTTTAGCCCTTTATTTAAAAGCCTGCTTTTTCATATAGCTCGTATAGCGACAGGGTAAGCACAGTGAGCAAGCATTTTCGGATCACATCTCTACTTGAGGAACAGAACTAAACATGTAAAGGTGGTCTCATCGGTTGCTGCAGCTGGCGTGTGCTTGCGATGCCTTTTATTTATTTTTTTTTGGAGCGAGAGCTCTACTACGCCAGGTTTCGCCAAGGTCATCGGGTGGGACAATTTCACCTTGAAAATAACAGTTTCGTTTTAGGTTACGTAGGCCGCTTGACACTGCTCGAATGACCTCGACCTTTGACCTTGGATATGAAAGCTTAACAACCAGCTTAACAAAGCCAAACAGAGTTCACGCTGTTCATATAGGTTTAGAAGAGCTAAACATCAAGATTTTTTTTGTTTTTGTTAACATGTAAAACGACTAGAGCTAGTAAGAGTCAGTGCTGCCTTATTGGTAGTGTCGAATTTCTTTTTCGTAAAATTGACGAGTCTTTCAGAGTCCTGAAATGCATTTCGTAACTAAACATCCGAATGGCTTATGCAGAGCCTGCGTTCCTGAATGTAGGCGCGGTTGTAACTGTTCCGTTAAGTCGTAAGTCGAAGCAATATACGTTTAGGCCGATTGGACTGATTTAATAAACTAGAGAAAAAAGCATGCTGTACCCCACTAAACCCAACCCATTCCAACCCAACCCAACCCAACCCAACCCAACCCAACCCAACCCAACTTAACCCAACCCAACATAATAAATACGACAAAACAACGAAACACAACAAACATAGCACACCACACATGTTGTACACGCTCAGTTGACAAGGATGGGTCACGTAAACTCGTAGCTTTCTCCTGCAGTTTTCTGGAAGCCCTGCTTTCTTCCCTGAGATCCATTCGGTCCCCTCCCACGCATCCCGGGATTCGTAAATACTGCTGAAAAGTGTATTGGATGTCTAAAAAAAAAAAAAATAAATGAAAAGGCTCATGTTTTTGCTATATTTTTTTTTATCGCAGAATGCTTTCATTCGCGATGATCGATAGATAGACGCTAAGGCAAGGAAGCACTAAAGCACAACCTTTTCCAATTCCGGGAAAATAGAGCGCTTCCGCTTGGAGCTCCCTCTCGGAACGCAAGATTGAAAGGTGGGCGTTCTATAGCCTTCCGCCTCTTGGACACGTTGGTCGGTCTCTCAAGGTGGCGCATGGCTGGGCATCGATAAATCTGTTTAGAGAGACCGAATGATTGTGCCAAGTCGAGGCAAGTTGAGGACTAGCAGACCTAGAAATACAGCATTGAATTCACAATCATCAATGTTGTCGGTATAGTAATGAGCACCTTGGTTACGTCTACTCCAAGATAACAGCCTACCCCCTCTTGCTTCAGCCGGATATAGGTTTCTAACAAAGGATATTTGAACAGTGCTTCTTCGAAATGTTAGCAAAGCGAATAAAGGACCCTTGAAAAATGCTAACGAAATGCGTCAAATTAATTTGGCCTGTTTACCTTCGCACTGGTGCGTAGCATTGCGGGTATCCTCGTGACACCTGTTATCTTATCAGACGGAGGAGCGCGCGGTAGGAAAGCCCACTATGCGAAAGCCGAAAGCGACGAGAAAGTGTGCTTATATGGGAACACCCAACGAGCAAACGTGCTCGATGCGTTTTTTTTTTATTACTTTCCGAAGTAACATTTGAAGCAACAGTTGACGCAACACTCGAATTAAGGTTGAAGGGACTTAACCATTTCGCTCCTTACTTACATAATTGTGCACAAAGAAAACTAGACGCTATTTATGAGATTGTGCTGCACATAGTAGTGAATTCATTGTTTCAGCATAATGAAGCTTACCGCTTGGATCAGTCACGTCGAGCAAGCAGGTCTTTGAAAGCGAAAGCCTTTCTAGGCTAATGGAAAGAAATCCTGTGCACGAGAGCTGTGCGCGAGATCCGTACGTTGGATCTGTCGATCGGATCTGTGCGCTTCACCTGTCAATCATCCTGATGACGTAATGAGAAAAATAAAAATCCTGTCTCCACCGGGAACCTAACCTCCTCCTTCGGATCCCCAGCCGAGTGCGCCACGCCCGGGATCGTAAAAGGGAGGCCATAATTCTCCTTGTCTACCGTGAGGATGATAGTATCGATGACAATGATGCTGCATTTATTGATAAAAACAATGATGACAGTAAAAATGGTAATGACGGTGCATTTAGTTGATGATAAGCAAACGTGATGCACCATGTGCTGCAGCAACGCTCCGGCTTTTGCGTTCCTGCAGGGTCGATTCCACAGTGCTCGGAAGTTTTCCCCGCATAACGAAGGCAGTAAATAATATTTCTCTAACAATCAGTGATGTAGAGCTTTGCCTGCTGTTGTTATGCAAACATATTTTGCCCCAAGAAGTTACATAAATTTTGTCGCGAAATTTCAATCGTAGAATGTAGTACGTTCGAAAGAGAAAAGTTAGCTTGTAAAGTCGCGTCATTTTTGCGTTCACATTTCTAACTGTTATCAAGCGGCACAATATTTTACACATCCCTGCAAGAGTTAGTCGCTAGTATTTTGTGTTGAAAAAAACAAACGAAAATTATCTTCCTCATGGCCTCAATTTACTGTTTAGGGGAATAACATTTTTTAGCTTTCAATGTAAACAAGAACTGGCCCCTGAAAGCAATAGATTCCCTTTGTCTGACCTTCAAAATTGTGCATTGTCTTGGTGCGAGGCAAAACCGCATAAGAATTTCATTTCTGCACACTAACACTTCCTGCACAATCAGGCCAGTTATTGAGCCTGTTTTAATAGGACTATTGGGAAACGGACATTTAAGAGTCGATCGCCTTAAATGTTGGGGAGTATAAAGGAAGTACGTGATCCTTCCATTGGTACTTCCACAGAATGCCAGTCTGTAGTACAAAACGATTGGCTAGAGATGTAGGGCTACAATAAACATTTTCGCAAATGCTTGCTGCTCTTAGCACATATAGTTTCGTTACACAAGGGCTATACGTAATGCATTAAGTATTTGCCACAAACGTTTGTAATGTAATAATTGGTTTTCATGCTTGATGTCAATGGCAAGCGGCTTTATTCTTTTGTTTGTGACTCGTGATGCAAACAGGCTTATCTTGAGATATCACATCCATGCCAAACTGCTTCTATATATGTTGTTCGAGATTGTGGCTGTTGCTTCTGCCCCCTCATCTTAAAAGTGCTTTGTCAGCTGTAAACTAAGCGTGGCCAATAGTGGCCATGGTTCTGTTATTCCCTTGAGCAGGCTTGATACTATCGCTGTCGCCGAGTGGTGGACTTTCTCAGGTCAAAATCTTCAGTTTCTTTTGGAAGCTATTTCTTGCCTTACTGACTGTCGAACTACCGAAATCACCACCTGGCAATATGAATAGCGTTTGTCACAAGTTTAGAGCCCAGGGAGCATGCTTTCGAATCACACCGTGTGGCTCGGTCAAATATTTAGGAAAATACCCCGAGCTAAAGTAGATTTGTATTACGAGCGTAAAAGGGACCAGGACTAATTTTTCTTAAACTACGAAGTTTCTGAAGAAGCTGTATAGCTTTCCTTTGTAGCCGTATCGATGTGCTTGAATGGATGTCAATGAGTAATAACTCTTATTACAAATCCACTCCGCATTGGGGGATTCTCCCAATTATTTGATCAACACCATTCCCATTTCAAGTTAATGATCAACTCGCTCTCGCCCTACCAGCTGAGCTGATGACCGTTCTTGTTAGTTCAGTTGGTAGAGCGACTGCCTCGGAAAAGCGCTGGTCCCGGGTTCGATTCCTGGACCAGGACGAATTTTCTTTAACTATTAAGTTTCTGAGAAAGCTGTATAGCTTTTCTTTGTAACCGTACGGCTGCACTTGATTGGATGTCAGTGAATAATATCTCCTTTATTCCCGTATGGCTCATAATGCATTACCAGCGTTCCAAATCCCTTGCACTTAGGAAGAGCTTTTCTCCTACCTTCTCCGATGAGCATGGCTTCTATGAATGCTAACGGAGTGTCGCTATACGATTTAGGAGCACACTCCCTGGGCTCTAATCTTTTGACGAAGACTGTATGTTTGGAGAGCTGCTTAAGGGGAAAACTGGGCATGTATTTTCAGTAATTACCATAATTCGAACCTACAAATGCATCCTATCGTCTTTCGGGACGTTTGCTAATTACTGGAATGTCGTGCGGTTGACGCCTGGCCGTTGACTGAGGCGATGATATGAGCATATTGTTTCAGTGGAGTTGACCGCGAATATCACAATTGCGTCACCTTAAGGAGTACAAGTGTTTACGTATCCACATCTCAGCGATATCATACCGTGAATTTCATGTCAAAGGGATCTAAAGCTGATATTGCAACCACGAGACGCTAAGTCCAGATTAGCTTCAAGCATGATTACGAATGCTGTGCCTATCGAGAGCCTTCACTCAGTTAACCAGCCATTATAAAGTTTGGTTGTAACAGAAACGTTAACGTAGTTATTTAGCTCGTAGATGTGCTTTAATGGGCTTAGTTCGGACACCTATATCGATCCGAAGGTATTGTTGTCATACACTTGCACGGCGCAATTTTAATTTAGACGAATGCTCGCTCGCGAAAGCGGGTATAATGCGAATGCGGATAAAGCACCGTCTTGAATTAACGCGCTTTAAGCTCCTCCCTCTAGACAAAACACGAGAGACGTTTTACATAATGAGAGCCAGAGTAGACGCGGAAACGGCCAAGGCTGCAACTCCCGGGTCCCGTCGTTAGCCTAATCTTCACGAATCACGCAAGCGTAGCGAACAGGAACAAAAGAGAGAGGGTGAATCAGGCGACGGTGCGTGCCTGATTAGACCGCGGTACGCACGTGCAACGCCGGTTCTTTCTCGATTGCAGGATTTAGATCAGTGTGTATAAAGCAGTCGTGTGTTGGCGAAACTGTAGCTGCAGCTTTTCTACCTCACCTGCTGAAGTTCTCTATCGCGAGGCCACAGGACTGCATCTTACAGCACGTGCAGGTGTGTTTAATTGGACGTTCGAAATATAAGGTGAGTAAAAGGAAAATTTGTTGGGCAGTTAAGCTCTGTCTTTAATGGTATGTCGTGACAGCATTAATGACTCCCGTCTACTGTAGGCTCCTCGTTCACGTACTATATGGTACGTAAATGCCTGAAAGGCGCCTCTGAAATATAAGGCTAAAAGTGCGATGTAAGCTAATAAACGCGTTATTTATCTGGTATACTTCAGAGAAATTAAGACCGACTTTCAATCCTCAATCACGGTTTGAAACTACTTGTTGGTAAGAAAGCTAAAAGCTTCGGTAGCCACTCCTGTGCTTCGTGAGTTTGTGCCGAACGATACCCACTCGTACTCGGCCATTCACTAATACTTCAATTTGTGCCTCTATTATCCTACACGTGCTCAATAGCATACATCCATAAGCTACTACGTTACACGAAAGAGCGCCCGAAGCAGTTACGAAGCCGCTATTTAATCCGATCTTAAAGAAGCCAGTGTCCGCAGCGCCTGCAAATTCGCCCATGTGACGTGGCCGCTTGTCGCACTACCCGCCGACCAATCAGTGCCCGGCCACGTCACCTCCCTACTACCACCTCGAAAAGGCGGACTTGTGATTTTAAAGCGAAATCTTTACTACTACCTTCCGTAGCTTCGTTAAACACCGTGGCCGCTTGGTCTTAAAAAGGCGGAGCTTCGGCGTCGCATTCACGTGACTCATACGTCACTCAGCCGCGCCTGTGCCGGAGCCTGCTCTGCGGCCGCGACGAACGCCGCCTTGCCCGGTCTGTCAAGTCATTACTACAGCATTTCTCGGCTCATGGCCTGTTTAACCATTTGAAAAGAATAATCATTCATCATCGGGAATCGAGCTCTTACCCTTCCGTATACCAGTCGAGCGCGTTTACTAACTACGCCAAGCCAGACACGTGTGAAGTATATCTTAATTCTCCTTTTCTAGCGTTCGAGCCGTCTCCACGGCAACGGGGCACGATGACGATGTCTTCAAAAGGGGGCGTGGCCATCCGCAGCCGCGCGTCGAGCAGCGCCGCACGCCATCTATCACCAGCTCTGAAAACTAAGCAGCTCAACGATCGCGCGCCATCGCCGCCGAGTATAGCTACTGACCCCGAATACGGAAGCGAAGAAGCCGCTCTCCCGCACTGTGCCATCGGCAGGGTTCTTTCAAATAAACGCTGCAGTAGACCCAGCCACAAAGGCTTTCGCCTTATCGCTCTTAACGGGTCTTATTGCCTCATAGAATGTTTTCGCTGGCATAGCTAACACCAATAACGCAGACACTCACGTCGTTGGATTTCCTGGAAAAAAGGACATTTACCGCTAACGCGTTAAAGTGTCTATTGTACTCTGCCCTTGCAAAATGAAAGAGAAATCAAACCTAAGCTTCCTTATAAGCGTCATCATCTGCATAGAGTGAGTTAGAGGGAACAAGCTTTATTACAATAGACAGTCAGACTGTAGGCAATCGGCATTAGTACTCACAGGCGGGCTGCTTATTCTGGGAGTCCAGCGTTGGCCGTTATTTCCCTTGGATTGGATTAGATTATGTGGGGATTCTCTTTCTAACAGGCTCTGAATGGACAAGATGGTGACCAAGAAAAGGGAGTCAGCCAGGGACCCCACAAGGCATATAGGAGGGAGAGCTGATGTAAGGCTATTATGACAATCACATGACCGCAGGTGTCTCATTCGCGTGGGCTTTGGCAGTTCATGACCACAGAGATGGCATTCTATTAGGCCAGCAGATAAATGCGTTTTCCACTTAGCTACTTTCTGTTGTGCGGAGAAGCTGTTTGAAGCGACGACTTCCACGAGTGGACCTGTGCCGTCTCAGTTCAAATGTTTGTGAAAGTAGGCGGCGCTGAAAAATCATTTTCTGACCTGCTCATCTAGTAGTTAAATAGACACTCACTACCCATCTGCGCAGCTTCGCGTACACCAGCCCGGCAGCTCGCAGAGAAGCCCACGTTCTTTGATGGAGTTCGTAAAGGAAAGGGGCTGGTATCTCGTGTAATACGTACACGACACCTAGCTGGTCTACTGTAGCTCGGATTGAAAAAGAAACAATACGCTAGTGTAGCTACAGCTAAAAAAATTACAGTCACAGTGTCGCTGCTCAGACGCATGAGCCTTCTCAGCAAAAAAAAAAAAAAAAAGAGAAAAAAGAAAAAAAGGATGCCACTACAAAAGATGTAGCGTTAGCTACTTTCTGTTGTGCGGAGAAGCTGTTTGAAGTGACGACTTCCACGAGTGGACCGTTCCCGAGCACTAACAAACCAATCATGTATTGCAGACATATAGAAACTATTTTCCTAGTTTAAGTTGCCGTAACGCACTCGAGGTGATCCGTCGTTACCTTCACGAATGTAAGCTTTCGAACTATTTCCCTCTGACGGCTCTGGAAAAGCACGTCAAAGGTTAGGGCTCGTTAAGGACAACACTGCGTACGCGCGTTCCGGTCGTTGCAATGTTCGGTACATGCGCTCTGCTCAAGTATCTCTTTGGCCATCAGGCCAACGACGCGTAACGTGGGCTCAGCGAAATTGCTACACTTAACGAGGCGCGGTTGCCTACGAACAGCTGGTGCATACTCGCAGGCGGTGCATCTGGGCAGCCCAAGTCAACCCCACCCACAAATAGATGCAAGCCCGAACCAGACCTCTTCGGACCAACTGATTCGTCGTGTACTCCGCCTCACAAGATACTGGCAGCGGAGTGAAACCTAGGAGAGCGAGACCAGGGCTTTTCCCAGGGTACTTTTTCCAGGCGTTCGCGATGCTACCGAATAGCTCCAGAAGCTACCTCTCCAAGTGTAGCGAGTCCATTTTACTGCGAACAACATGTGAGGCGGCGTATAGAGTCACGGTAATTCCACCCACGCTGGCGCGAGCCCTGAAGACGGGGCTGGTGCTGTGGGGTCCGGCTATATTCAAAAGCGCTTAGCGTGGTTCACTGAGTGGCATCTACTCGTTCGGGTACATTTGCGGCGCAAGTCTACAAATGGAGCACTTTGATCACTAAACCGTGTCTGAGGACGTTCGCTATGTCCGTGCACTTCGAGTAACTTTGGAAAGCCTGCATCTAATGTGAAAACAGCAAATATCTAAGCTTATCGCCAGTGATGATAGTGGTTTATTTATAAGCGGACACTTTGCTTGTTACTTTGCGTGTGTTCTCGATCTCTAGTGGCATAACTGACTATGGCCTCTCTGGAACATCAGTCGCTATTCAAATTTGCGCCTCTTAAATGGCAGAACTTCAGTGCATGGATTGCGTACCATTGCGCAGGATGTCAGTCAATGTTCAGTTGGTGTGTTTTGATTTTTAACATTAAGACGACGTGTGATGCTGTATTTGGGAAATGCTGACTGTTGGCACGCTAACATTATGTGGATAGACAAGCGGACAGACAGACAATTTGCTGGGTGCAGGGTGGACGGATTGATGAGAGGATAGACGGACGTGTGGGTGGATGGATGAAAGGAAGGAAGGACGGTTGAACTGACGGCATACGTTTTGAAACTGGGCGATGGCAGCTACCACCATGTTTCACATTTTTCTTTAATCAGTTTTTAATATTATTAGTATTGCCAAATTCCGCATTTGTTTTTGAATGCAAATTGTGTGGAGATTTATATTCGGCAAATTTTTAATCCGAAAGGAATTTTGTTTGTTACCTCTTCACTTTTAAGCAACATTCTTCCAATCATTTTTTTTTAAAGTTTACCAGTACTTTGATCACATTAGCTTTTAGTTTCTAAGTCTCGAGTGAGCATCGATATCCGGATGAAGACTGGCGCACTATAGTGAAACATGTTTCATCGTTTCTACAGAATTTCCGCAGAGTGCACATCTTTTTGTATAGCTTCGAGTTCTTAGACGCCCTGAACTCGCTTCAAAAAGTGGGGTTATGCCTCTTGAGTTATGAAAGATCGATCGCTCCCTGATTTGCCCCTTCCATTTTCTGTACAGGTCTAAGGTCAGTTTTTCGTAATTTGAATTAAGCCAGTATTTACCCACTGCGCATTGACTTCTCGTTTAGATCTCTTTATTTATCAGGCTACGTTGCCTACATACTTAGTAGCTATAGTGATTTCTCTAGTATATTTCCGCCATTGTGAGTGTGTGCTATTTCGGCATAAGTATTTGAATATCTTAGCTGTCCAACTTTTATCTTCTAATTTACCCAGGCGTTCTTCATAAAAGATCTTACTTTAAGCCTCGCGCTTTTCGAATGATGCCCAAGCCATGTCCACGTGTACTTCCTCATTTGCGACGTTGCCATGAATGCTTAGTACCAACATACTAACAGCCTGTTTATTTATTTCTAACCCCGACTGAGCTTCTGCCCTTAGGCACACAACTACATTCCCAAAAGTAACTTCTGACATTGTTTTTCCTTTCCAAATATTTCTTAATAATTCATGCCTTGTAGCCTCATAGTGCTTTGTGCTGCATTGCCGCATAATACCTTCGCCCTTTTGCTCCTGTGGTCTTTTCGTAATTTTACATTCATTTCTGTTCTTCCTTTGCCGATACATCCGTGATATATGCATTCTGCCAGCCTGGACATCTCTCGGCCTTGTATTGTAAGCACATGATCAGTGCTTACGGTGACAAATTTCGACAGCTTTGCACGTAACGTTCCCGTGAACAAAAGCGCTTCTCTAACACTCTCTTTCTTCGTAAGGACGTTGCCATGAAAATAAGCATTTTTTTATCGACTATATATCACATGCCTGCCACAATGCGCACGTCGTGGGGTAGAGCACATTTATGCAAATTTACATGCGTAAAAAGAATGTGTGCAGTCATAGAGGAAATGCGGACATTAAGATTGATGACTGCAAGTAATATTAAAGCGATGCAATTGAGAATTACGTATACATTAAACCCTAAACAAAGGAATAAACGATACCATGCGAAATGCTCCGCAAAATACATACAAACGTAAATTTGTGGAAGTTTATGTGAGTTTTCTTTCGCAAGTAGCCAAATCCGCAAACAGAAACAGTGCCAGTATGCCATATTACGACATAATAGCAATCACTTCTGTATACATTTTCTGTCATAAAACGGTGATTGGGAAAGTTGGCTTGTGCACCTAGAAAACTTGCGCTGAAATCCTATGTCGAATAAACGATTACGCCAGATACTGCAGATGTACGGATCAGAATGAACCGAGTGCCTTCATTAGAACCTGCCCTTTGCCAGTTTGAGCTTCATAGCTTGTACAGGTTTCAAATGTGAATTTAGGTTATTTATTTGCCAGCCCTACTTTACGATTAAATGCGTACGATATGAATAGATCGGCCTAAAATTCGAACTGAAAGAGGACAACAATGAAGGGATCATTAGCATCGACACTTGAGGCCAGTACAGTAGTGCCTCGTTAGTACGACCCCCGATAATATGGACAAGTCTGAATAATAATAATAATAAAAAAAAAACACCGGGGATCACATTTCGCAATGCATTTGCGCCTCATGAAAACTCGCTGCCTGACAATGGAGAAGGGGGAAATGCAGAGCGCTCATCGAGCTCACGCATTTTTGCCGCGGGAACCGTACTTTCCTACCCAGATATTTCATTTTCTGCATTTTGAGAGCAGGCTGGCTGAGGAAAGCGATTTAAATGTTTAAACGACTGTACGTGATGACGCTTTATTTTTTGTGTTTTCATGCTTTTCAACACGAAGTTGCTCAACTGATAACCTGCATTCTCTCCGTATTGTGTATATGATTGGCTGTGAAGAAAGCCCTCCTTGCAGCCTGCGGAAAGCAGAAAGTCGAATTCAGTCGCATTTTGCTGATTGAGCGCTGACGTCACGTATGCGAACAGTTGTAGTAAACTCATTTATTCGTCGTGCACCATAAACATACAGACAACCAGACATGCCGAATTGCACCCCATTATTTGTGTCATAATAACCTCCGGTGTGGCGGGCTCCTATTTTGAAAAGTCCTCCAATTTAAAATTCTCTGGCTACCTCACGCAGAAAAACTCACCTTAATAATAACGTGCTTAAAACAACATTTTCCGTGTTTCATTTTAATGGGCGACTCATTAGCTTGCCGGAGACGTACTGACGTAGACGTATACCGATTTGCCGGACCCCTCCTGCGCACGCGCATTGACAGGGGTGAGTGCAATTGCGGCCACTGCGCCTGCGTGGGAGGGGTATGGTAAATAGGTATACGTCTACGTCACTACGTCTCCGGCGAGCTAAATCTCTAGTATTTTCCGGGAACCAAAACGTCCATATTAACGAGACATGACCGTACTAGTGGACTTCAGAAAGCGGGCCAAGGTCAAACTGCTACCTTAGAACATGGACCTATAAACGCAACAAGACCGGCAAAAAGCGGGAGCGAAGCCTTTACGCAGAACTTTACGAAAACTCCAATACGTCTTTTATGTGGACGCTGCTTGCAACGCGAGATAGGAAGGCCGACCAGATTGAACGCATTTGAGACAATCGGTATACCGTCAGCTCCGTATCCGCGAAAGAAGCTGCCATCGCAATAGCCAGTCTACACCCGAGACACAACTGTTGTGAGCAAACCCGGCATACACAACTATATAGGAGGCGGAATCTCTAGCATCGCCAGACACAAACTACTAAACGTTGACCTTCAGTTCAGTTCAGGCGTTCAGTCGTGTCCGACTCTTCGTGACCCTATGGACCATGTCACGCCACGCTTTCCGGTCTCTCACTATCTTCTTAACATCACATAACTTCATCTGCAGTGCCTCGAGGATGCCATCTAACCATCGCGTTCGCTGCCTACCCCTTCTCCGGCGACCCTCAACCTTTCCCAACATCAAATCTTTCTCCAGCGACTCCTCTCTTCTCATCAGATGACCAAAGTAGCTGAGCTTTAACTTTAGAATTTGACCCTCCAATGAGCAGTCAGGGTTTATGGTCGACAATATCGACTGATTTGATCTTCTGGCAGTCCAAGGAACTCTCAAGAGTCTTCGCCAGCACCACAATTCAAATGCGTCAATTCTTCGGCGGTCAGCCTTTTTCACAGTCCAACTCTCGCATCCATACATCACAACTGGAAAGACCATAGCACGAGTTATACGGATCCTGGTTGGCAGACTAATGTCTCTGCTCTTTACTAGGCGGTCAAGGCTAACCATTGCTCTCTTTTCCAGAAGCCGGCGTCTCCTAATTTCATGGCTGCAGTCTCCTTCCGAGGTAATCTTGGAGCCCAAGAACATAAAATCTGTCACAGCTTCCACTTCTTGTCCCTTGATGCTCCAGGACGTGATAGGGCAAGACGCCATGATCTCTGTCTTTTTAATGTTCAGTTTAAGCCCAAACTTCTCACTCTCTCCTTGTACGCGCATCAGAAGTCTCTTGAGTTCCACTTCACTTTCTGCCATTAAAGTGGTATCATCCGCATTTCTAAGGTTGTTGATACGTTTTCCAGCAATCTTCACTCCAGCTGAAGACTCGTCCAGACCGGTCTTCCTCATGATGCACTCTGCGTATAGGTTAAATAGGCAGGGCGACAGTATGCAGCCTTGCCTCACTCCTTTCTCAATCGGAAACCAATCAGTAAGACCATGCCCAGTTCTGACTGTGGCCTCTTGCCCTTCATACAGGTTCCTGAGGAGACAGATGAGGTGAATTGGAACGTTGCCCTTAGTGAACAACTTTTATAAAACGCGAGGAAACACAGTAACCAAGGCAGTTCGAGTAGAATCCAGCCGAGATATAGACGTCGCCTTTGACCTGGAGTTCTTCGGGGAGCCTTTAACTTGATACCACGATTACACCACACACTACAGACACTGGAAAAGAACACCACCACCACCGCACAGCTCACTATTCAGAGAGCGATAGGTAGTTGGATGAAATTTGAAACCGACACGTTCCCTAATCCATGCCTAATAACCAGGTTCCCTAACTCAGAGATTAGTAATATTTCTCGCTCGTGCGATGAAATCTCATAACATTCGATTGTTGGGCCAATCTACATCCTATAGAACTTATTCCTGATCCCTCACTTGATAAATGTAATAAACGTAAAGGTCAGCGACGACCCAGACATCCAAACCCGAGCCATGGCGTGGGCCTGTGTCACCCGGAATCTTTGTCGTCTCAGAAGCACATACTGACCACTTTCCCTATCCCCAACCTTTCCTTTCGCCAATAAAGTTGTATTTGACTTGATCGCCGACGAAAAAGCAAGGATGCGCCCCTGTCCAATGAACCTTTTAGGCGGGATAATTGATTTTGGACCCCTAAATACACTATAGGTAAATAAATGGCATACACGGATGTAAAATGATGGAGATAGCGGTTTTTATGTCGTTTGGGTACTGTATGCGCCTGTTATTTTGGTAGGGATGCTGCAGTGAAGAACAGCAAATTCTAGATCCCATAGATTATAGATTATAGATTATAGATTGTTGGCCATAGATTATAGCCTAATTTACCTCTGCCGAAGTGGGAGCACGAGAAAGGAACTTTGTTACGTCCGTGACAGGAGCCTGCTGTTCACGTTTCTTTGATTGTATTGTTGAAGGGCGCAGTGGCCCTGATTGCGCACATTGAGTTCTCTAAACTCTTTTCGGCTTGCTACACAGACATAATTTTTGAGCAACAGTTACGCATCTAGAGCTTGAAATGATGCTGCAGAAAGGAAGTTTTCGAAACGAAACGGCTTCATTTCTAGTTTCTCACAGAAAAGAGCCAAACAAAATATTTTTGCATCCTGACTTCGACCAATCTGTTCGCATATCAAACAAAGAAAGCGCAGGGACAGAACAGGGACAAGCAAGGGCACACACGAGCGCTCCTGTATGTCCTTGCTTGTCCCTGTTCTGTCAATGCTCTATTTTTGTTTGACATGTGTTATCAACAAGCTCAGACTGCCACCTTAATAGATTTTTCTGTGCATAATTTTTCAGTACTTGGTGGCGTAGAGCTGCCGAGTGTAAAGCACGATGTTTTCTTGAGCACTAGGATTTATGTGAATAATATTGTTTAGCATTGATCTCAGTTCTTGTTTTGAAGGATTTAAGCTCATGCACAAAAAAGAAATTATCATACGACTTTCTTCTGTATTGTAAACGCTGAGTATTAGAAAAAAAAAAAAAGGTTGAAGTCAGTTTTATTGCTCCAAAATACATATACAATCAAAACATTCCTTTTCTTGTTTTGTCTTAAATGCAACAAAGTTCTGCAGTGGCCACTTAAAAACATTTTATGTGCTGCACCATACATTAGGGAAGAAAGCCAGGGCCGGCATAAATCCTTCCCTGTACCGCGGCGCGGGCGTTTAACATATTTTGAAGAGTAGCGCACTCAGCGGTATCCGAAACGGCATCGCCATTAGCTTAATCCCCACCAATCCAAATCCTCAAAATGAATCGGACTCGGACAAAGGCTAACCAGATATGGAAGCAGAAATGCGAAAAAAAAAAAGAAAAGAAAGAAAGAGAAGGAATAAGACGAGCGCGCGCGACAGATTAATGCGCCAAACGCGAGCCGATGCAAGCCCCACATTTTGGGGGATGGGGTGTAGGAGTTTTCGAAATACGACGCTCTGCGCCCACACTTTTTCCCAGAATAGATCGTCATCGACTGAGTGCTCCGTATCAGTTGGCCTCCATCGACAACACTGTAACATGGAATTAATATATAATAATACGTATAGGACAATACATATTATTCGTGGCCATCCGGAAGTTGCTTTCAGGGGCTCAATCCTTGAGCTCACAAAGTAGATGGCATGAGGTACGTTGCACCACATACAGTTACTTCGATGGAATGAGTGCGGTCTCTTGTTCAATCGTGTAGTTCGATAATGAGGGCGTTTTCACTTTTCTTTTTAGTAGTTTGAAGTCAAACACTTCATTCTTCTCTCTATGCTTTCACTGAAAAACCCTCTTAAATAATCTGTATTGGCGCGGGTCATGGTGATGATTGCTTGAAATATATGCATCTCAAGGCTCCCTGCATCTTCCAGCCACCTTCACCACAGGAAAGCAGTAATCACCTGCAGGCTAGACAAATTGTGCATCTTTCTCTATCCAACTGCTGTAATGGTTGGAATATTTGGTTTAAAAAGAAGAAACTGATAAAGTACGTCAAATTCGACTTTCTTAACTAGGTTCTAACTAGACGAGTTATTGACATTCAGACCAAAACTTGGTCGCTTTACAGTATACGAGTTCCACTTACCGAAAGGATAAGAAAAGATTGGGACACTAAGCTCTGCACTAAGTATGACACTAAGTATGACCGGAGCCACGGGACAACGGTTGCTACTTGCTTCATCACTAATCCCTGTACTTGTATCTCTACAGTCTCGCAAATGCTAGTGTGTGAAAGGCCACCTGACATAGATACAAGGCCCTACTTTCACCAAGCCGTACGAACATACCTGCGTCGCCCAGGTGCAGCGAGACTCACTCAGGATTCAACGATCCCGGCTTAGATCTCATTCTCATTTGGTCACGTGATGTACTCTCGTGACGTCACACAACCTGTCCACCAATCAGTGTATGCCCCTGTCCCCTGCCAACTACCCCCTGCCAGAGGCATGGTCGCCATTGTTCACTCTCAACGCCGACAGTGCAGACGAGAGGGTTTTCGCTGAAAGGGGCCTTTAAAACTATCATGTCAATAGGCATAATGGACGCTTACCGAATGGCGTCCGGGCCATTATCGGTGAACATAATACTATCGAGTCGGCCGTCCTTATTGCATTTTTCAGCTGTGATCTGATGCATTGGTGATGTGTTTGTGTATTACACCTGTTGTTCCTCTTACGGTCTTATCGTCACGCTCATTAGTATCTTTTCTATTTATTCTCTTTTCTCGTTTCTCCAACACAAAACATCACTAACACTGACTTCTCCGCCTTTGTAGAAAAAAAAAAATACACGCGACGGCTCAAAACCTGGCGCAGTATTCCTTACGCAACAAAATCTTGTATTGCGTCTTGTGTGGCTTGCATTGCCTTTAAGATACGGCACTGCATCCTGATCCGTCTTTCACCTCGTTGAAATAGACGCGATCCCTTCCGCCACTTTAGCGCTTTAGAAAATTCACAAGCAGTGACCAAAATGGACCATCCTTCATTGTTCGCCGCGCAGACGGAAGGAAACCCGAGGAACAGAAGGCAGGCTTCCTGGGTCTTAAACCGGATGCCCGTCCCCGACATAGTCGCGAAGACAATGCTGAGCGGGGCATAAAGAGCGCCACGGGGAACCGCTTTTCTGGACCAACGCCGCCTATAGGCACACAGACGCGCGATGCAGCTATAGGTCCTGCCGTGATATGTGCGACGATAGCTGACAATGGCCGTCACGAACGGGCCTTCGTCTGGTCTGGAGAGAAACAAACAGCCTTGGCGACCTGCACCGATTTCTTTTTTCTGCATCGTTCGATTGTTCTTACCTCTTCTGCAGGAGGCCCACTCACTGGGTCATGTATGTATGCGATTCCCACAAAGACTCGGCTACGGGTTGTGTCGTCTCGAGACGGCTTGATTGGTCGTCTGCTCAGAAATCCAAGTTCATGGCTTGTTTCCCCTCTCGTTATGTGAGCACCGTTATGGTTATGTCTGGTTCTCTATTCAACAGCTGCGATGTCAATGACAGGCCCGGTGCAAAGGCTGTGCAAAGCACCGTGGCCTATCTGCTGGCGGTCGTCTGTTTTCGCGGGAAAGTGAGTTAGATCATTGACCTTCGCGTCTTCGCGTGTTTGTTTGAGCTTCGTTATGGTCAGACTAAGGTGCGTCCATGTGCAGCTACAATGTTCATAGGGATGGAAATTATATGCCATTTTGATTCACATAAGTGTAGCTGGGTAGCTCCGCAAAACGTTTCCTCAAAGTCACAGATTCGTTTGTCTGAGCAACGGATCGTCAAATACTGCTTCTAGTCAGAGAAGTGTTCTTTTTTATTTTGAGGAAAAAAGTTACATGCTTTGTGTTAACGCCAGAGGGCGACGAAGTCTCTGTCAAACAAAATGGCACCCGAAGAATGGTTTCTACAACCATAAAAACAAGCATTAGGATAGAGACACCAAATTAGGGCGTATGTGTGGCGAACGAAATGAACTTCAGTGCCCCACAGGGTGGGATCACTTATCTAAAATTCATGGCTGCGCAGAGGGAGCAATCCCTCTACGGCACTGTCCCTTAAGCGGTTTTCAAGCGATCATTTAATGGGTTGTAGAGCTGCATATAGTTAAAATAAAAATGTAGTTTCTCTCTTTTTCTCTATGCCTTAATGTGTGGAATGGCCGCTTTTTTCGACTTTTCTTTCTCCGCTATTGTTGCCTGCTGGCGTCCACTGTGATGGTCAGGGTTCGTGTACGGTTTGTGTATTACATAGATGTCAGCCTTTCAGGTATGCCTGCTTCTTTTCAAATCGTAAGTACACGTGATCATAGGTATGCCATTCAGCAATACTGGTTTGGGTAACCCTTACTGTACATACTCTCTTACCACCATTTGCATATACGCTGGAGACATAGAGACGAAGCGGGATAGCGCTTTGCAGGGATAGCAGTGAGCGTACAAAGATATATCTCTGAACCCTCATCCATTAGCGCCGAGATTTGCCTTACTATACTGTAGAATTTTGCACGGGAACTGCGCATTTTAAAATTACACCCACTCGTTCCCCATATAACTATGAGCGCGATTTTTATTTTATTTACGTATTTATTTATTAACGGCTTTAAGTTCTCAATATTACACAAGCTGCAATGCTGACAGTAATAAACGCTCTCGTTTTAACCACACGCAGCAAGTCTTTCGAATCACTAAAAACTCATATCAGCACAGAGCTCGACTGGAAAGTAAATAGCTTATATCGCTCATGGTCTGATTACACACACCTCTCTATGGAATCGATCGGTGCTGAAAGGTATAAAGAGGAAGAATTTGCCTCGAATTCATGAACTTAATTACCATATTTGCTTTTAGGTGGGTCTGACTCTTACACTGTGCAGACCGCGGTAGAATTTAGTATGTCTCTAAGCGTCTTAAGCTTCTCATTTGGTGTTCAAATCGTTCAAGCACTTTCGAACACTTGTCTCTCTCCTCTCATGCATATATGCTTAGTTCTGTTTGACGCTCGCCACTTCGACTAAATTTCTCACCGACTGAATTTTCGACGTCTCTGCTGAGAAGTACAATTCGGCAGAACGCTGCCAGCTGCATCTTCATGGTTTGCGAAGCGAACTGCCTCCCTCCGTTCGCAAGCAAATTGCTTGAGGGGTGTGCCAACAGACGATCGCAAGTAGTTTGAAAGAGTTCATTTCGTGCCGCGCATGCAATCGTTTCCGTCTTCAATAACCGCTAGCCCCCCCCCCCCCCCCCCCCCCCCCCCCCCCCATCTTTTTTTTTTTTTGTTAAAATGGCTGGTGGTTCGCTTAACACTGTAAACATAGAGCTGAGCTTATCGAAGGTAGCTGTCATGAATGTGCTCATATTTTGAGCTGTTAGCTTTCACGTGAGCGAATACCCCGCGGCTTGCACTATTTTCCTAACCAGTCACGCGCGTATCGAGCCCTACATTGCATTTCCGGTGTCGTATACGTTGCAGGCCACCGACAGTTTTTGTCAAGCGGTGCTCAAAAAAGGAGTAATATTCGCAAAATACCGCGATGCACTCGCTTGCCATTTTTCAATTTAAGAATGAGAATTTGATCACTGGTGTTCGAATTCAGCGACTATAAGCTAAGAATTTAAGGGGCTGAAAAAAAACAATTGCTCGGAAACTTTCCTTTTAATTGTTTTCTTTTTCAATCAGGATACAACGACAGATCTTTCCGCAAATGATTCTTATTTATTATTGTTTTCGAGTGAACGTTTTTCTTGGCGGTGTGTTATGGCTTTACTGTCAGATTTCGGCAATGTATTTCAGGTTTATCCATATTCAAATGTTGCTATTTCGATTACTGAGGAATATTCGATCGTAGCGTGAGCATCGCGAGTCTTAGCTGTGGTTTATCCGAGGCCGCGTTTGCAAATATTTTAACTAGTGAGGCAAAAACAGCGCGCCTAACCAGCCCTGAAACCTCCTCGCCTGTCGTGTACTGCAGAATCCCTCCTCTCCAGCCGCCTGTGAGTGAAATGGGTCATAGTTTTGAAACGTGCGTTCTAATCTACGAGCCAAGCTTACATGGGAGCGTATGATTTCGTCCCTTGCACCGCAGAGCGTGGACCCGTGAAACGTAATTGAATCGGGTACACACCGACGGGCCTTGGAGTGAAATCTTGTATAAACGTTCAATCTAAAAGCTTTCTGGATACTTATGTGATGCAGTACTATAAAAATTATATTCATTACACCGGATGTTGGATAGCTCTGCGTGTCATCGGATCGTTCTCAGTTTTTTTTCCATACCTTTCTAAACATGCAAATGAAAGGCGTCCTTTTTTTTCTTTTTTTTTTCAAGCGCCTGAAGATGTTATGAATGTTTACAATTGTAGTAAAGGCTCATAAGTCGGGCTGCTGGCCCAGAGAAGAGCAAAAGTTTTAGCAATGCTGTAGTAAATACTGTTTACGCAGACGACTTAGGAAACTGCTGCGTCCCTTGTTGCGTAGGCGCCCACGGCATTACGAAGCGGCGATGCTCACGCCGAAGCTAGTAAAGCTTATTTTCGAAATGACAGCAAGAATAAATAACGTGTTTTTCGTCTTTTGCGTGCATTAAAGAAATAAAATCAGACACCAAGCTTTCCCCTTATAATTTTTCGATTATCTGCTTTTACCTTTCTATAGCTAGCTGCTTCCGTTTGCGACGTCATTGGGCAATCATTAGCAGCCGCTCATATTATTTTTCGGCTGTGTTATTAGTGCCAAACATAACCAATGGCTGTCAGGCAGAACGTTTTATATGAGGAAATGAATCCTTGCAGAGTACTGTCAGATTAGATGGAAAATAAAGAAGAGATGCAGGGGATTCAAAACGGAAGAAATAAAGGGAATTAAGGGAAGGAAAGGAAAGGGCACGAAGAAAGAAATGAAGGAAGGAAGGAAGGAACTAAGGAAGGAAGGAAGGAAGGAAGGAAGGAATGAAGAAAGAGAGAAAGAAAGGAAGAAAGAAAGAGAGAAAGAAAGAAAGAAGGAAAGAAAGAAAGAAAGAAAGGAAGAAAGAAAGAAAGAAAGAAAGAAAGGAATTTTTTATTTGAAGAAAGAGGAGAATCGCGCACTGAATACTGCTGCTGCAATGCAGAGTAATCCATTTAGCTGAGGGCACGTGCCGGAAATTTAGTACGTATTGTTCTCTTTGAAAGCAAGAATGATTGAACACTTTTCATAAAATATTGGACTGTTTGAAAATATTACCCTGTTGAAAAAGCACCAATCGGAAAATGAAAACATTCTCAAGTTCACAGTGTGTAGACCACCATCGCTGCTTGGCAGGAAAATTGGCTGAGCGTTTTGTTGGAAGGCCAGGTGAAGGAAGAATTAAGTCAATCAGAAGAGCCTGGAAGCTAACTGCTGAAATTCGGCAGCTGAATCTCTTCGATATAATGAAATGAAAAAGCCAGAGTGTTGGAAAAAATACGGTGGGTACTGCACAAAGTCAAACACCTACATGATGCAGTGAAATACTGTTGAAATCTAGAGAAAACGTTTCTTCTTTGTGAAGATGGAATCCTAGGTCTCATCCTACACCTCCTAAAAACTGGCTTGTTACTTTGCTACAAGTACGACGCACTATACATTCCTTTTGGTGTCTGGGCTTTTTCTATAATCAGCAATCAAGTGTAGGAAAAATGAAGTATTTACGAGACATATGCAAAGGAAACAAAAGAAGAAAAAAAAGACAGCCATCGACCTCAAGAAAACTATAGTGGATGTTTTGTTCTTTAGTTGTTTTTTTTGTGTGTCGATCCGTGCGAAATAATGAGATATTCGTGGATATCCGAGGGCGGCGCAGACGAACGCGTTCAACGGTAGGTTGCACGCAACATGAATACCTAAGAAAGTAGACGACTGAACGTCTGTTTCCGTATCTCAGTCGATAGAGCACGAGGAGCAAAATTAGGAGGTCATGAGTTCGAATTCCACCGGCCACACGTGGTTGTCCTATCTTCCACTTTCTAATCGATTATCTCCGTGAATGCGTAAAAATCAAATAAGAAAACACGCCCTCCTAACATTGCTTTTTTGGTTGGTGGCTGTTCGCTCCCGTTGTAGGCTTTTCGCCAAGCTTAGAGTGCACAGCGCACTATGAAAACGCGAGCACGTGTATAGGGTTGATACAACGGCTACCTCTGGAATCGTGGTTAAGGCACACGCGTAAATGACAGTGCAAGCCTTCATACCAAAAACGCTTCACCAGGTATCTATATTTACAGCAGCTGCACTATCGAAACACCCATAATTTATTGCAAGATTCCACAGCATGGTTTAAAGATGCCGGCCGCTTTTGGTACAACTTGATGGCTTAATTAAGCGTGTTGGCTGACTGGTGCTTCTCATTCCGATAATGAAATCTGATAACCTGCGGCGCTCAGCAGGCAGCATGTACAGCTGTTTTCCTTTAACCAGGGAAAAGTGGCGCGTCCCTTTCTGAGTTTATGTTTAGTAAATGTTTCGAGGTGATTAAAGAAATAATGCCACAAAGCGGCTTGATTTATCGTAGGGAGAAAGCTTTAAGGCACCGTTGTCAAGAAATTTCAGCGACAGTGTTGCGAGCAAGAGTGTTAGTTAGGGGCAGGCGACGTGGCCGGGCACTGATTATTCGGATGTCAACTCTAGCAGCTTCTTTGATGTGCGAAAAGGAGATGCGAATCCAAACATCCTGAACTATTGTATCTCTTGTTAGGCCCGCTAACCATAGGCTACAGGTGGCTGGCTCGTACGGCTTGGTTAAAGCGGGTATTTATAACATTGTCGGATTGTCTTTCACATAATGTGGTAGTTTTTCAGGAAGCACAATGCATGGGCCAATATTGGTACTGTGTTGTCCTGCCCTACATAGGACATTGCCAACAGAGTACCAATATTGGGCTAATAGCTTGTGCTGCCTGGTTTGAGACTATACCAGCGTGTGTGTGATAAAAGAGGCTCAATTTAGGAAATTGATGAATAAGTGAGTGACGAAGTGCGTGTCTACGAACGAGGATCTGCGAGGTGTCCCGCAGAGGAGAACCGTTAACGTTTTCTCTTATACCATTAAAGACGAAGTGCCCCCAAAGTTATATTTTTAGGGATGCATAGCAGATCTACTGAACCGTATTTAGGAAACACATTTGAACTCAGCTTCACATGCGTAGTATTTCAAAATCTAAGACTGTTTTTAGCAAGGATCGATCCCTATGTATGAGGAAGGAGGTAAATGAGACGATAAACCAGGTGTACCTTTATCTAGTTTGGACATCTTCACTGCCTGAAATGCATTGCTGTCAGCTTTGTTCAATATCCGGATTTCCTGGTTCCCTTTACCGTTAAGTTCGTTTTGCGCTAACGGATCGGTCTGCGTTCTTTTGGGCTCTCCCGTGCAACTGCATCTCTGTCGGCACTTATTGAGTCAAGCATTTCCGTCGGCGGCTACGTTGTGTCTGGCGACGTTGCCCAACGCAGATGTATCTCGGCCATTCAAGAAGATCCCCCTGTGCCTAAGATATTCAATTCACCTCCGGGGGGTGACACGAGAAGAATCGTATGCGCGTTTCTCGCATGTTGCGGGTCGTCGTACCAGCGTGGGCGCACGCAAGGGAAACTTCTCCGCAATGCCTGCTGCATCTGAGAGCTGGCTATTCGCGGCGCTCCCTCGTTGCCTTGTTTTCTCGTCGCGAAGGCTTCACGCTGAGCTCTTCGTTGTTCGGCCGCTCTGATCTGATACGTTTCGAGGACAAAGGCGCTACCCTTTTTGTTCCACGAATGTGGTGAGCATTCGCAAAAGCGAGCTTAGTCGGCGATTGCGAAGTTCCGGGTAGCGTTATGTGCCCAAAGGTTACGAATCTTTAAGGAAGTTTTATACAGTACAAAATCGTGCCTGCACCACAATTCTCATAATCCTTTTAGAAGCTCGGAAACATGTTGGTGCTTGTAGTTTTGGCCGCTACTAATGCTACAAAAGGTGAAGTTAGTGACAGAACCTGACTCGACGCAGATTTTATTTATTTTATTTATACAACATGCCCCTAAAGGCCTTCAGTTCGAAGGTATTGCATAGGGGGGGGGGGGAATAAAGGCCTATAATCAAAAGTAAACAAATAAACCACAATTACAGGAAACAACAAAACAGATAAAAACATATGAAAATTTGGAAAAACGTTATCAGCCGACCAGGACACCTACATAAGGCGTGCAGATTTCACCTCCCCCTTGGGCCACGGCCCTGCTTATGAAATGCCACGACACTCACAGTCCATGCTGTTTCAGGCCCTGCTGCTGACCGCATTCTGCTATCAGCCGCCCATTTCACTGGGAAGATCACAGGTTACGCAAGCTGGTGCCGCTGAGTGGTCTCTTGACTTCGACAACCGTTCATCAGATTAGCTGTACGCACCACAGCCGTTTTTGTTAGAAATAAGTTAATACCAATGAAGTAAGGCAGACTGGTTGACTGAAGAAGCACCAAGCATGCGACATAGGTGTTTCATAGCTGGAATCGGGAGAAAGAAACGGAACAATTTATATGTTGGGTTACCTTTACCAATACATAGTATAGATTAGCAATTAAGCCAGCAGGAAATTGCATATACGCTAATAAGGGAGCAAGCAAAGGGTTGTCATTAAGGCTGTCGTGGTATACTCCTAAAGGCGAGGCTTAAGTGCTCCCGCAATATTTCTTTTCTGATACGTTGTACTCAGTTATCTGCCAGCCGTAAAATGATTAAATTACTTAACATCGCGGCCAACACACGCAAAAATATATCCCATGCTTTCCTTCCTGCCAGTCCATGGTTGCAAGGAAAGGAGCAGAAC
>NC_139344.1:392858217-392863217 GCF_055883805.1 Amblyomma maculatum
TCTGTCCTTGTATTTGTGTTTCTTGCAACCTCTGTGTGAACAAGGCATATCTCCGAGTTTGGGCGAGCTCTTTTTCTTGTTTAAGCCAGATGTGACAGGCTTCGTTTTACTCCTACCTTTATTCCTATTATATGGCCGCCTGTTAAGCAAACATGACTGTTCGTACAGCTAGCCAATCTATCTTATTCGAGAAAAGGGGACTACATTTATAAACCCAAAAAGACAAGTGCGGCCCTTCTTTACGCGGCAGTGGAAAGGTCAGGTGTCACAGAAATGCCGGCATTGGTGTCTTTTGGCGTTGCTACTGCCGCACCACAAGGACCCTCACTGGTCGACTGGGTCATTGCTGCCACGTAATATCGAGTGAGAATTTCAATATACCCACAAAGCGGATGTTAAACTTGAAGTCACGCGCGGAATTAGAGTGATTGAAACATATGACATGATGCAAATTAAAAGTCACCCCTTGCCTTAAATGAGTGACCATTAATAAGGAAGTCGTTGATTTCGCATAAAAAAAATACTTGAAGAGTTTAAGCCGGCATTGAAACACACGATACTTGGTTTGTGAGCCAGACACGGTATACTGAACAAGCCTCGCAAGGCATGCTTGTACGGCGGGAATCAAGAGAGTTCACATGCATATCATGTGGTGTTCCACGTATAGTGGAGTGTATGCTAATGGAATATGTTTGAAAATAGAGAAGGCCACGTCCCTAAAGCAGGCCTTAAGTGTCCCCCAAATATTTTATCTCAGCGCTTCCTAAAATAAAATATCAACGATGGTTTATTATTAAGTATCTGCTTACATGAATCCTTTTGTCCGGCGAATGTGTATTACAAAATGGGGGACAGCAAATGGTAGGGTATGCACATAATACGAGTTTACTGCAACCAAAAATGCAAAATGGTAAAAACAACGTTTCCCTCTTGTCCAGGGAAAAGACAACCAAAAACAATCAAGCAGGAACCATCAGCCCACGCGCAAACTGCATGGCACAGGGATGCAATTTCCTTCCGGTCAGCACATAAGGGGATCATAGTCGGACCACCAGTGCAATTTATCAAGACCGCCTGCAGAAACACCCCCTTAATCCGGGTGTCGCCCATGCAAGGGGATGCGTGGCATGTTTGGGCAATATCAGACCCACGGGAGTGCATAAATATATCGATGGTTGTCAGGGGAAGGGGTCCTGGTCGAACTCAAGAGCAGGACATGACCCAAAGGAGGGCCATTTGTTTCCCCGAATCTGCTGGCTACGTGTTGCTTTGAATTGCGCGATCGTGCAGAAGTGGCGTGCAGAGCGCGTAAGCGTAGGGTGGACCGATATTGGCCCACTATTGGCATCATGATTCAGAGTCACCAACAATGGCTTAAGACAAACTCAAAATGTGCAACGGGAAGCAGACTGATTGTGCATGCGGGGGAATCTGCGGGCTTCCAGCGTTTTCCGCTCGTACATAGTTTTCCTGTCATAACCTTTATACAGGCTTACCCAGGTAGGATGAAGTTCAAGAAAATAAAGAAATACGCTGAACACTCTTCTGAATTGATATCATGTGGATATCGTTAGATACAACACATAAGTTGGTGTTTTTTTTTTTTTTTTCACATACCTAGACACACCATTGATGTTATTAATTTGGATATAAACTTTATCTTTAAACGTTCGGGAGTGAAAGGAGCCTTTTCGTGTGCAATAAAAATAGTTATACCTAAGTGCATCCGATTAGGTAGCCTTATAGTGCAGCCTTTTTAGTTGACAAACTAGAAGGGCTTCACTAAAAGCGAAGAAAAAGAATTCTCAGGACATTTTTTAAAGGAGATTTCGATACTGTCTAATGCGAAATTGGAGCGTAGCTATTTTAGTGCTATTTTTTTTATATATTGAGGCAGATAATTTGAGAAATGCTTGTGTGCATATATGTGCATGATATTCGGGCCTTTTTATTGATATAAAAAGGCACGAATAAATACGAATTATACTTGTTCGACACTATATTGCGAACTATACGCTTACGCCAGCGATTTGTAGGCCATACCTTGCTCTGTTCTGCGGGAGTATCTGCGCAAATTTGTTGCAGGTATACTGAGTCTGTCTCTCTGGAAGAAATGCTGGTTTTCTCCCTTCCTGTGCAGTCTTGTTTGTCAGCCGCATTGATTTGATTGTGAACTGCGCGCGCAGTTAGATGGCAAAGATTGGCGAGCTCTAAAAGGCGCTCTTCAAAAGGACGGCCTTGTGAATACGGCAGGACGGTCTAAAAAAAACAACAACAAAAAAAAAACAAAACATGTCACTTTATAAGTCGAGCCAATGGCATACGTAGGCTTGACGTCACTCGACGTCACGAAATTAACTTGTTCTCCAGTTTTTTGGCGATGCTGGCATGCCCATGAGCCTAGAATGGCTCGTTACCCTCCCCTAAATGAGCCGCCATGTTTTGGATGTATGGACTTCTATGAAGCTTTAGCTACCGGTGAACATACATTTATCTTCTTTTGAAACTGTAGGGGCCTTTGCCTTTTGCGGCGGAGGCTGTTTCCCAGGGGTGTCCCTGTATCTGTCGGTGATGCGTCATTGCTCACGCCGACGCTTCGGTGGAGGAAGACATCTCTCTCTCTCTCTCTCTCTCTCTCTCTCTCTCTCTCTCTCTCTCTCTCTCTCTCTCTCTCTCTCTCTCTCTCTCTCTCTCTCTCTCTCTCTCTCTCTCTCTCTTTCCGCACGAGGCAGCGGTGGAGGCTCAGCTAGAACTAGTTGGCAAGCCCGTGTATTTTCTTTTCTTTGTTCCTTCAGTCGCCGTAATACAAGAACATTTATAACACCACCTTTTCCTTCCGAGATTTTTACACGTATTCTTGTTTAATTTTATTTTGGGGAGAGAAGTCGCAGAATCAGTCACACTTTTCCTGTGGACACTTGACCTGCGCCGTAAGGGAAGGAAGGAAGGTGGGAGTGAAAGCTGAAACGGAAACGGAGAAAGATGTGCTATAGTGAATGGCTCCTGAGCAATTTCGACCACCTGAGGATTTTTAACTTACACCTAATTTGATCAAGATAATTCGAAACCAGCGAGACGAAATCAGAAGTTGCAACTTCTGTGGAAAGCTAGGACTGTAATATTCGTTATGAATTAAGGGAGGTGTTTCTTCTAAAACGAAAAAAGAAAAAAAGGCTGTTCACCTCCAAAGCGGATGTGTAAAGAAAACACCGACAATGCTGGTCTTTCGGGCAGAGCGGAAAGAATGGCTAATGATGGCACTCCTTTTGTGCGAGAAAAAACGCCCGCTGCCTTTCATCTCTGAACTATGTGCAAAGGAAAGCCCTGTCATTGGCAGATAACTTCGAAGAAGGCGACGCGCTGCCAAGTCGCGGATGAGAGCGCTTCGATCGTGCTGTATTGAAGTGCGTGGGCCATGCAGTAACGGGGATCTACCCCATATTGTTTAGAATTAGAACAAAATTTAAAATCAAATGACATCGAAAAATTGTTGTAGTAGGTGAAACAAACAAAAAAAATGTCTTCTCTTGTCGGTCTGTTTTATGTGGACCCCTGTTTATAAGCTGCCGAAAATTGACTGTGTTATGTTCGGTTATGTTGCTACCAGAAACGACCAGTTACCAGTAACAGTTTAGTGTTGGGGAGAAGGTTAAGGCATTGGCTTTACCGACGATTTCGCTTCGTGTTTACTGTAAGCGTATGATATCGTGCAATGAAGCGTCACCGTGTCTGCTCAGCGCCAACTCCGAGCTGGCGCCGTTGTTTCTTACAGATGGTTATGCGAAGCTATACGCATTCCACATTTTCCTGCCCCTGTCACTCGAACGAGAAGTCGACCGACTTATCTGTGTGGCTTTAATGAAGCTTGTGTGTGTGTGTGTGTGTGTGTGTGTGTGTGTGTGTGTGTGTGTGTGTGTGTGTGTGTGTGTGTGTGTGTGTGTGTGTGTGTGTGTGTGTGTGTGTGTGTGTGTGTGTGTGTGTGTGTGTGTGTGTGTGTGTGTGTGTGTGTGTGTGTGTGTGTGTGTGTGAATGTGTGCGCGCGTGCGTGTGTGTGTGTGACGTGTGTATGTGTGTGTGTGTGTGTGTGTGTGCGTGTGTCTGTGTCGGGCGTGCAGTTTGCTTTACCTGCTTTTTGAGCGAGAAATGCATGATTTAAAATTGTAAATATTCCCCTTCAGCTCTTGCCATACTCCATAGAATAACAAGATGGTAATAAATCTGCCGTTTGATTTGACCTGGTCTAGACATATTTTTTTGCGATTTGTCTTTTCTCGCTGCAAAGCCCGAAACTCTCTCTTTCTCCGTCAAGGTACGCAGCTTTATCGAAGAGTACATATGGTTAACTACGCTTAAAGAGGAACAGGAACGCGCAGTTGATTGATCACTCAGCAACACAGGAATCCAGGCAGAGACGTTGCACAGTTGTGCCTTCTGTGAGATGACAGAGACGGAACGTAGGAGAGACTTGGAACAGGTGGTCGCAATAAAGCACCTCGAGTACATACAACACGCCAAAGAAATGGCGAACGCCGGCGGGAAAGCCACTTCCCGCTTCGTATTCCGAAGGGACCCGCATGGCAACTACTGTTGCTCGTCACGGGAGGAGCGAAACATTCGTTTTCCCGCAATCCCGTTTCACACACAAAAAAATGACGTTGTAAAACAAAGAAAAAAAAAAACTGCTTTTTCGGAAAGAAACAAAGGTACGGTTTTGGTTTGTTTTTCAAAATTCCCGGTATGCCTCCTGGCGTGCCATTTTGCGAAGCGGTAGTAATCGTTCAGCGTGATGTATTGCTGTTCGCGTTCTGGCTGTGGTCCACAGAAGAGTCCGCATTCCCCGGCATGCATTTTGGAAGAAAGCGCGTGCCATCGCATGCAGCCAGCAAGTATCGAGTGGACGGCAGCAACGACGAATGACAGCCGGGCACGACAACGCGAGTGGACTGGGCCTAACGAGCCACCGCGTTATTCGCTCCCCCCCCCCCCCCCCCCCCCCATTC
>NC_139344.1:392865717-392890717 GCF_055883805.1 Amblyomma maculatum
AGCAGCAGCAGCAGCAGCAGCAGCAGCAGCAGCAGCAGCAGCAGCAGCAGCAGCAGCAGCAGCAGCAGCAGCAGCAGCAGCAGCAGCAGCAGCAGCAGCAGCAGCAGCAGCAGCAGCAGCAGCAGCAGCAGCAGCAGCAGCAGCAGCAGCAGCAGCAGCAGCAGCAGCAGCAGCAGCAGCAGCAGCAGCAGCAGCAGCAGCAGCAGCAGCAGCAGCAGCAGCAGCAGCAGCAGCAGCAGCAGCAGCAGCAGCAGCAGCAGCAGCAGCAGCAGCAGCAGCAGCAGCAGCAGCAGCAGCAGCAGCAGCAGCAGCAGCAGCAGCAGCAGCAGCAGCAGCAGCAGCAGCAGCAGCAGCAGCAGCAGCAGCAGCAGCAGCAGCAGCAGCAGCAGCAGCAGCAGCAGCAGCAGCAGCAGCAGCAGCAGCAGCAGCAGCAGCAGCAGCAGCAGCAGCAGCAGCAGCAGCAGCAGCAGCAGCAGCAGCAGCAGCAGCAGCAGCAGCAGCAGCAGCAGCAGCAGCAGCAGCAGCAGCAGCAGCAGCAGCAGCAGCAGCAGCAGCAGCAGCAGCAGCAGCAGCAGCAGCAGCAGCAGCAGCAGCAGCAGCAGCAGCAGCAGCAGCAGCAGCAGCAGCAGCAGCAGCAGCAGCAGCAGCAGCAGCAGCAGCAGCAGCAGCAGCAGCAGCAGCAGCAGCAGCAGCAGCAGCAGCAGCAGCAGCAGCAGCAGCAGCAGCAGCAGCAGCAGCAGCAGCAGCAGCAGCAGCAGCAGCAGCAGCAGCAGCAGCAGCAGCAGCAGCAGCAGCAGCAGCAGCAGCAGCAGCAGCAGCAGCAGCAGCAGCAGCAGCAGCAGCAGCAGCAGCAGCAGCAGCAGCAGCAGCAGCAGCAGCAGCAGCAGCAGCAGCAGCAGCAGCAGCAGCAGCAGCAGCAGCAGCAGCAGCAGCAGCAGCAGCAGCAGCAGCAGCAGCAGCAGCAGCAGCAGCAGCAGCAGCAGCAGCAGCAGCAGCAGCAGCAGCAGCAGCAGCAGCAGCAGCAGCAGCAGCAGCAGCAGCAGCAGCAGCAGCAGCAGCAGCAGCAGCAGCAGCAGCAGCAGCAGCAGCAGCAGCAGCAGCAGCAGCAGCAGCAGCAGCAGCAGCAGCAGCAGCAGCAGCAGCAGCAGCAGCAGCAGCAGCAGCAGCAGCAGCAGCAGCAGCAGCAGCAGCAGCAGCAGCAGCAGCAGCAGCAGCAGCAGCAGCAGCAGCAGCAGCCTGTTTATACCCGCTGCAGGGCGAAGGCCTCTCCCATATTTCTCCACTTAACCCGATTCTGTACTAGCTGCATCCACTTGACCCCTGCGAACTTCTTAACCTTAAATTGAAGAACGGAATTTTTCGCTACGGCCCCTCCACTACACTTCTCATAACGTGAGTCGCTTTGGGACGTTAGACACCGTAAACCTAAACCTGACGTCACCGCCACTAACCGAAAGAGTGTAGTTACATGTCAACAGGTTTGGATAGCACACAGGTGACACATCATCATCATCATCAGCCTGACTATACCCACTGCAGGGCGAAGGCCCCTCCCGTATTTCTCCACTTAACCCGGTTCTGTGCTAGCTGCATCCACTTGACCCCCGCGAACTTCTTAACCTCATCCGCCCACCCAACTTTCTGCCGCCCCCTGCTACGCTTTCCTTCCCTTGGAATCCAGTTTGTTACCCTCAGCGACCATCGGTTATCCTCTCTTCGGCCTACATGTCCTGCCCATGTCCATTTCTTCTTCTTAATTTCTACTAGAATGTCGGTAACTTGAGTTATTTCTCTGACCCACTCTGCACACTTTCTATCTCTTAATGTTATCCCTACCATTTTTCGTTCCATAGCCCTCTGGGTTGTCCTCAACTTAAGTAGAACTCTCTTGGTTAGCCTCCACGTTTCAGCCCCATAGGTGAGTACAGGCAAGATGCAACTGTTGTATTGTCATCATTATCAACTAAATGCACCGCCATTGTTATCGCTACTATCATTTTTAAGCTACAAGGAGAATTACAATCTGTTTACGACGAGCCCGGCGTTGAGTATTGGTTGCGCGCTCGGCTGGGGATCGGAGGGACAGTGGTGTGATATTTCGCGGACGCAGATTTTTTAAAGTGCCATTACGGTGGACACCTTCTGCACACGGAATGTGATGACGTCACTCACAAGCCAATAAAGGCTCTCGTCTTAAAAAAAGCCTAGGCGTTGGGATTACTGCAGCAATCTACAGGACCATGAAATCCGCAGTCGTATGTTGTCCCAGGAAATGAAGGATGACCTGACAGGCAGGAAAAATGTATGCTTAGAAAACGAAGAGTGCTAATGGACATTTGAAGAATGCTCATTGTTTTCTCCTTCAAACTTTCTATTGACTACAAGTACTCTGGCACGAGTGCATTTAGTCCACTCTTGATGGCAGTGTTACATATTTTTGAGGGAAGGTAACATTCACAGACCCCAAGTAACGCATAAAATGAATGTATGTGTTTTTGTTTGTCACGTGGATGAATGGAAAGCTATTAATGTTGTCCTTTATGGCAGTATGATAACGGATTAAGTCGAAGAAAAGCACGCATGCTTCGCTTGCAGGATTCGTACCAAAGGTCTCCGAATTTTGCGTATGGCGTTATATGAAGAGAACTACGGCATAGGCTGTTAAGTCTGCTATTTTCGTGAGGATGTCCATTGCAATGTGGGGGAAACGTTGACTGCGCCATTCATATATTAGAGGAGCTTCATCAACTTCAGATCACGAAAAAATTGTGCCTATCATTCGCTGGAAGGCAGCAGGGTCATTGAAGAGCTAGGAATTCAATACTGACATTTCGTAGAGGATGTCGGGAGTCACAAATGCGGTTTTTTAACCTATTTTCAGCTGCCATTAGCACCTGCCGGCAATCAGAGCGCAACTCGAGCGAAAATGTGGCCCATATTAGAGGGCCAGGTGTGAGGGTGGTGGCTCGTGGGTGCACAAAAGAGTGCGGCCTAGAGCAACTTCTTCACCGAAGAATTTCTTGATGTGCTGCAGAGTGAGGATCGGCCTCTCGGAGTAGACACTCCGGTAAGCGGCTCCACGTGCGTGGTGACCGCGATGCAGGGCCCTTGTTACATAACGGTTCGGAGGTCTTGGCGTGGGCTGGTGACTTCGGTGATGGTGCATCGGTCTTACACTTACGACTTCTTAAATATATAGTAACAGATACATCTAAGACTGTGTTTGATCTGATCACCTTCTGAAATCTGCGCGCTTGTATACGCTTGCAAGAGTCGTCACTATCCTCGATATTAATCGTAAAGGTATCGTCGACCTACTGGTACTGCGCCGGGAAGCGTTGTTTGGCTCGGAGCTTCTTTGTAGTCGGGTGGCCTAAGGCTTCGATGAAGTTTCTTCTGAAGACGGATCAGGTTGGGAATATCTGCCTCATTGTTTCCGGTACAAGTTAGCGGAGCTTGTGACAGGAAATCAGGTTATTAAGTGTTTGGTTTCAGCGGCGATTGTTTTTATTACGCAATAGCGTTAACGATCCCGTTCACCAAAAATCCGTCGTCGGAGGCTGTCCGCCGGCGTTGGAGTTTTGTGAAAAATCATTAGTATGACGCTGGCAGGCGGTAGATGGCAGCTGACATGGCCGAGCACTAACTAGACGTAGGCTTGCCAAACATTACGTTTGGCAGGAGCTGTCAACTCGGGTCTCTCCTTTCACATGGGAGGACGTGATATCAGAATCAGCCTGCCAGGACTATTGCATTCACGTTATCCCTAGGCCACGCAGGCACGTTCATAAGCTAGGTTAAAGTGGAGCTTTAGTGCGGGCTGGTAGCCTGCACTATCGCCCCCCCCCCCCTTTCCCCCTATATTTTTGTGCCAGCGCTTACCTATAGGATGTGAGCCAATCCTGAAGACTGTGATCGTCAGTTTGGCTGAAGATACGGAGGTCCCACTAGCGGTGGGAACTGGCACACGTGATGGCTGAGGCACCTTGCACTCTTGGCGATCGGCGTTCTCGTGGAACGCAGAAGCTCGTCATATATGGTTGCAGAGTTGCTGGGCGAGATCATGGTGCCAGCTATCTGCACTAGATGTAAGAGTGAGATTTGTGCGGAGAAGGTTGGGAAACGGGAGAAGCGACCAAAGCAGTCTGAAGTAAACCAATCCATACACAGTTTCGAGTTGATCGTTGACAATGCGGATCACATGTAAGTCCATTGATTAAAAGAAAGAACGCGGATCATTGCAGAACATACAGAAGACGCAAGTATCACAACGCAAGGGACAGTATTGAAACTAAAATGATAACAGCTCTAGGTGACTACTATGTCATGTTTACATTACGGGGAAATATATTTATAGATTTGAGAACTTGGCAAGGCGGGCAAATGGCGACCAGTGTAAATTTTCTTCGTTACTTTCGTGCTGTACAGCCGACGTCACGCTTGTGTGGAGCGCTCGGGCAGTGCTCAGATCGCAATAAAAATTGAAATTAAAAATCAGCCCAGGATTTGCGGACAAAGTGCTCATGCTCATCTTCTTCACAGGTCTGTGTGGATCTACTTCCGCAGAAGCATTGCTTGTAAAATGTAGAAACTGCGACGAGGTATCGATTTTTATGCAGAGAAGTGCGCCAATCGAGCGCTCTACGCAAGGGTTACATAGACTGTACATGCTTTCGGATGTGTCGCTTTAACTTGTGACTACGTCTGCGTGCATAGCGCTCTTTGCAGGCCGCACATCCTTTTCATGCAAAATACGTGGTTATTCGCAATCAGATGCCATTTCCTCGCTTTTTGAGTACACCTATACCTTTCTACTTACAGCCCTCTTCAGCTTCATGTTATAAATCACTAATGCCTTTGTTAGCCAAAGACGCCCACCTCTATTGAACAATCGTCTGTGCTCGTTGGAAGCGCGCGCACGATCTAGCTAACATGTGTATTGTCTAGAGGGCTGTAGACCGCCACGTTTTCCTCTTATCGCTTCTTACGAGCGCAATTGGAAGTCAGTTCGCGAAGCAGCACACTGATTTCTAATGGCACCGCGGCGACCATCCGAATCGGCAACGAGTTCTCACAAAAGGACTACGAGTTTTGTCTCGCGAGTGAGCGGCTGAAAGAACAAAGGACGGAAACGTGCAAACACTACCAGTGGCGCTTTGTTCGCGAACAATAATAATCCCTCCCCATTCATTGTCACAGAGTTAGGGCTTCGACATTTCTCGTGAGACCGGTACTCTTCTATACAGAGAGGCTCGTCATTTGCTTTCCGACTGTCTTCGGCACCGGGTTGATTGAGTTCGTTTTTTTTTTTAACTTTCTCTATTTTGTTTTTCGTGTTGCAGCCCTATTTCGCCGACTACAGTTTAAAAAAAGTAGAGCATAAGCGGCATACTTCGCGACATTTAGTGATCCAGCTTTCGAGCGCAACTTAAGTCGAAAAGCCTATTCGGAGACAAAGAAACGCGTCCTTATTCAGGAGCTTTCGATTAATTAATCTTGGGTCCTCCAACCCCAACCCATAGTGCTCCGGCTGCTCCAACGTTCGCAATGTCGAAAAAAAAAAGCCAGCGTGGATTTAATGAGATTACTCTTTACTTTACCGTTTGCTGCGGCTGCTGCTGCTTGCATTCAGCAAAGGTACGACACAAAAGACAATGTAGTGTGGAAATATAGCGGCTGGTTGTTCCCAGCAGCTTCCCGATAAAGTCATTAGCGAAAGCGCTCTTAATAGGATCGAATTTATGTCAGATTAACCGGCATTGACTGTAGTTATTCTTTCCATCCTCATCGCCCCGCCTCTCCTGTCGAATTTAATAACGTTGCGCTTCCGTTAATGACCGAAAATTGCCTTCCAAGAAGAAAGAAGTGCTCGATCACGCGAGCCTATGGGAACAGGGCTTTTGTTTTCATTGCCCTGACAGTTGCTGAAAACATAGTGAGACATCAGGGTTACTTAAGTTGCACGCAAAAGCGTGAAATCGGTGGCAACGGTTAATTTGCGGCGAAGTTCCTTGAAGTACCCTTCCAGCACAGCGTATGACATCAGTGACTTTGAAACCGCTAGTTCTCTAAGTCCCTTATCCTGTTAATAATAAATCAATGTAGTGGATAGCCAGTGCATACGTGGTGCATTGACTTTCTATTTACACGTGCGCAATCGAACAGCCGAGGAGCGCATTGCAACATGCGGCGACAATCGATCAACATACACCTTTAGTATACCGTGTACCGTGATACCGTTTGCGTTGCCGGAGTATCGTGAGCGCACCCGCCTCCAGTGTGGACAGGCTTGACTGGCCCCGACGCGTGGTAGCATGCCATGAGGACGCCAAATAGCGTTAGGTACCTTGAAGTTAAGCTCATGCTCGCCGTGTCGAGACCAACCAGAGTGGGCGCACTGACAGTGAGAATGCTCTCGGTACTTCACTAACGCAAACCATAACACGGAACACGGTATGCTAAAGGTGTGTTATAAAATGGCTCCTACGGAGCGTATGCATGTCCCGTGACGAGAGATGAATAGCCGTTGACAAAATAACTTCGTGCTTTTCTCTAAAGCGCAAAGCACATAACGACGCCGACGAAATAGCGAACGAGACGGCAGAGATATGGAGGAAATCTCAGCCGACCATAACTTCTCTTTCTCGTAAGCCTCCCGACGGAAGCGTGCTTCCATTTCGGCCCAGAGAGGAAGTGGAACTGGAAACCTCTGTTATAGCGCGGAGCGTAGAGCCGAGTTTATCCATGTACAGCCGCCCAAATCTAACTGGTGTGCGTGACGGCCACATTTTCTGTCATTCTGAGCGCTACAGATGAGTTAACCTGCTAAATATTGAAGTATAAGCAAAGACTCACCAAGCCCTCGCTTAATCTCGACCTTCCAGCAACTTTTATCCTCCCTAAGGAGCAGAAGTACAAAAAATGGGGCCCTCATGCACGTCAGGCGACTTGGGCGACTGTACACGTCGGACGTTGATGTAATCCTGCACCATTGCTTTCCCAGCATGCATTGAGTTTCTCACACATACATTTGGAAAAAACGGAAAACAAAATAAACTGGGTTTGTGGGAGAGCCTCAAACCGCTAGACAGAGTTTCGAGGTTTCACGGGCTCGAGAACGTCTCGAGCTAAAACAAAGCTATTGGATCCATAGGTTATGCTTGCAAGCCAACTGAGGTGATGCTTACTGTTTTCACACGCGGACCTCCGAATCAAGTCTCGGAGATTGTCTTTTTCGAACCACCATCACGCAGTCCCCGACAGACTTGTTGCCGTCACCGACATCAAAAGTTTTATTCAAAGCTACGAGAAAAAATTTTGAGCTTTCGCTGAAAACATTTCAACGATAAATGCGTTACCTTGCGAACACAGACAGACAGGGCGTCAAAGAGGCCGACTATTGAATTTTGTTAAAAACAGTAATTTGATGAAGTGGTCCGTTATGTCCCTTTCAGTGCGAGCCAGAAGGACAGTCGACCTACGCTTTAGCGGAATTGCTCATAAAAAAAGGAAATGACATAAGAAAGGAATGGCCGCTTCTCTTAAGAAGCTCTTATAGAAGGTCGTTTACTTACCTCACTGACACGAAGTGAAGGTTTCCTACGTCGGGATATCATAAACTTCCTTGGGATTCCACTGGCCATTTTGTGCGGTCTATGTCAATTTGCAACGGTGTCTATCATTTCAGTATCGACCAAATTTGGTCAATTTCAGTTCCCCGTTTTCTCAACATTGCGCTGGGCACGGCGCACTATAAGAGCCCTCTGCTGATCTGTTGCGTAAGCAGCTCATTTTCTATTTTCGAAGCGCAGTCGTATAGCAGAGCGTTTTCGTTTTGGAACGGAGCGACGCCTACGCGCTCTATTGTTGGAATTTCGTATCGTCGTGCTAGTTCCCGGGTACTTATAAAAACACGCTAGAGTTGCCCAAAACTGCGTCATGTGCGACTCTGGCATGGTTTTGTTACCGCAAAGGTACAAGTGCGTGGACAATAAAGTTGAACAGAGGAGCCAGTAGGCGCCATGGTGCTCCCATTTCTTTTCGTCACCCCTGTGCACGAAGCACTCCCTTCAATGCAAAGAAGCATTGTATACTAAGACAACCAAGAGGGAAATTCATGGCGACACCACCGTCGCGTGTCCTCTTCTGGGACTGTTTCTTATATGCTCCCGGCGCACCTTATTTCGGCGCGACGTGTCTGCGTCCCCGTCCAAAAAAAGGAAGGGGGTTGGTGGTGGGGGCAGTCTAAACGATATGCGACAGCGCAGCGTATGTCACCACTACTAAAAGGCCGTATGCCCTTTGCTTGGAAGTATGTACGCCAGAGATTAGTGGAAATTATTGTTCTATTGCGGCGTGCAACCATGCTGAACTGTAATTGGCTGTTGTTGTTGTTGTTGTCGTGGCTGTAGGAAGAAGGAAACGAAAATACACGTGCCTGCTACTGGCTCTGTAGCTGAGCCACCTTCGCTGCCTGATTTATACTGATTTATTTATAGGAAGGGAAAGGTGCGGTAACTGTCTCACTTGGTTCATGTGGACACTGCAACCGCACCGTAAGGGAAGGGGGGAAGGTGGGAGTGAAAGGGGAAAGAGAGAAAGACGAGCCGTAGTGGAGGGCTACGGAGTAATTTCGACCACCTGGGGATCTTTAACGTGCGCTGACATCGCACAGCACACGGACGCCTCTTCGTTTCGCCTCCATCGAAACGCAGTCGCCGAGGTCGGGTTCGAACCCGGCTTCGCTGCCTCGTGTGGACAGAAGAGAAAATAGAGAAGAAAGGAAAAATAAGAGGGAGAGAAAGACGCGCGCCGCAACAACAGCCGTCGTCCACCACCTAAGCAGTGGCGGGTGCAATGACGGCCTACAACAGATAAAATTCGGTGACTGGCCTCCGCCGCAAGTGGCGTTGACCGTCCCAACCCCGTAGGGCCAGGAACTGCCACCCTTTACCCTCCTTCGTAATTGGCTGGGAACACATTTTACGAAATCATTTTTACACAAGGGGCAAAAAGAACACATACGCACAGGACAGACGCTAGCCTTCAGCTGTCATTTATTAAAAAAGTATTAATATAAGTATTCTTAAAGTGCTGACACTCACGCACGCGCAGTGGGGATGCCACGCTTAAGGTGCAGTATCTAAGGTAGTTATAACGTACCTTAAAGGCCCACTGTCCACCCTCCGGTCGAAAATATTTTCTTCCCCGGTGACTGTGAGACTTCAGCCCCAGAACGCAAGGCCGCAAAATGTTTTTGAAAAGAGTAACTAATAACGCAGCTACAGCCGCCGCAATCACCCGATTCTGTCGTGTTTCTCTCCTCCCGTTCCCCTGAATTTGTTTTTCACTCTCCTGCTCGAGGTCGTCTAGCCTCCGCAAGACAATTTCTCCTTCCTCCTTCGCGTTTGGCGGGAGGTGGGGCGTGGCACTCCGCGTGCGCGAAACAAAAAAAGAAAATAAAAATAAACGGGCCAAGGAGCCCGCGCCGCTGAATTCAGTCCGGTCTTGGCGAGGGAAAAGCGCATCCTTCACCATCAGACAGCAAGACGGACAAATGGACGTCGTTTTCGACTAAGACGTCATAGATGCGGCTCGACGGGCCAGCGCAGGGAACGGGGAAGCTGGCTTCCCGAAGGAGAACATGAGAGCTTTGATTTGTATTTTCGTTGCTTTGCGGCACGCGTGTCACTGTAGCATTTTGTACAGACTATCTCCTGTACCTGATCGAAACACTGGGTTCCTTTGCTTAAAAGGTCCTTTCCTGGACAGTGGCCCTTTAAGCGTAGATGAGAAGGAGGAAGAGGAGGAGGAGGAAAAGCAGGGATGCTAACCGGAATAAGAAGCTGGTTTTGCTACCCTGCACTGGGAGAAGGGGTTGAGTGGATATAAAAGTGATGGGTAAGAGAGGGATGGGTAAAGGCAGTGTAGTCACGTCACAGTCATATCACGTCACATCATAGCAAAATCACATCCTATCGATTTGGCCCGTGGTTTTCATGAAGCGGAGCCGTGCCTGGGAGGCCTTCACCACCCACGGTCGCCGCGGCCAGTGACCTAAAATCTTGGTTTGTCCGTGGGCGTGTATCTAGACGCTCCAGCACATGGCAGATACACTGTCTTTCCGCACTGTATATGGGGCACTCCCAAAGAATGTGGCCTATAGTCATGTACGTCACACCCGCACATACGTCACACCCGCATCCCGGCCTCGGCGGCTGCGTTTCGATGGAGGCGAAACGAAGTGGCGTCCGTGTGCTGTGCGATGTCAGCGCACGTTAAAGATCCCCAGGTGGTCGAAATTACTCCGTAGCCCTCCACTACGGCCCCCCTTTCTCTCTATCCACTTTCAATCCCACCTTTATCCCTTCCCTTACGGCGCGGTTCAGGTGTCCACAGAGCAAGTGTGACAGATACTGCGCCTTTCCCTTCCCATGAACCAACCAACGTCACACCCGCAGGTTGAACATGCAGGGCTATCACAAACAAATAAGAGTTTGTGAACGCACGTCGGGGTAGGCCGGGTGGAAGCCGGAGCTTCAGGTCAGGATCCAGGGATGTTTAGTGGGAGTTCGCAAACTAGTCAAAATTCCACAAGGCGATCGTAAGCTCCCGCGCAAGTGCGCGGAGCCTTCCCGCTGCATCTGCTCTAGAAAAGGGGATCAACACACAATCGCCGTCTTGGTGGGCGGTTCGTGCGACCTCGTCCGGACGGAGATCGCCCGCTATGCCGCTGTGTCCTGGAAGCCAATGGCAGATGTTCTTTATTGATGGCACAGTGATGAAGTTCTCGTATTTTCCGCTGCACGTGTGTGATTGTGAGTACTTTGATAATACTTATATTTCACGTATTTTTAAAGTAAACGGCGGTTGAGGTCTAGCGTCTGTCCTGCACGTATGTTTTTTTTTTTTTTGTCCGCAGTGTCTCAGTAAGCACTAGTTTCCGCCGTTGTGGTGCAAAGGCTGCGGCGCTCGACTGCTGTGTCCAAGAATGTGCTAGATGCGACAGTCGCTTTCCGATGAAGGCGAAAAGCATTCGAGAGCACTTCAGAGCCTGCGTTGGAGCTTTTGCTGGCAACGCCAGGGCTCGTACTAGCCGCACAGTGGAAATTTCCATTCCTTGACGTGCGTTGATTGCAGTGCTCCTGCTAGTGTATGATTAGACTGTATACCGTCGCTCCTGTTGCGGGGCGTTCCTTGGCGCGCGTTCGCTGCAGTGCTCCTGCAAGTGTGGGATCGCCGCTGCGGCATTACTGGTCGTCGCACCCTCTATGTTGGCATGGAGACGGCACGAACGCTAGACAAAGAGAACGTATCTCATGAACAGATCTCGCGGACGTGAGATTTTCACCATGAGTTGAGAAAGACTGCCCGTCCTAAAAGCAAGGCGTCCGTGTGCTGTGCGAAGTCAGTGCACATAAAGAACCTACCCCAGGTGGTAGAAATTTCCGAAGCCCTCCACTACGGCGTCTCGCATAGCCTGAGTCGCTTTGGGACGTCAAACCCCATAAACGAAGCGAAACCAAATGACCGCTAGCAAATATGGCTTCGAACGTTTTCTATCTATATTAGGCTTCCGACTCTATAAGCAACAATTTACGGGTTATTACTAACTCTACATTAAGAGAAGACATGTATTCAAGTCATTCGTCACTGGAACCAGTTTTTTGAACTGAGTTGCAAAGAGGGTCGAGGATATGTAGGGCGCCGTAGTGGAGGGCTCTGAAGTAAATTAGTCTGGCTAGCGTTCGTTAACATGCGTTTATATCGAACAGCACACGGATGTTTTAGTATTTCGACACAATTGAAATGTGGCTGCCGTGGCATAAATCGAATCTACGACCTTGGGTTCTGCAGTTGGTCCGCAAAGTCACTGAACCATCCCTGTTTTTTCCTCCATGCCATTTACGTTGCAAACTTCTTCGACAACCTTTTGTGGCCACAAAATGGGGTTGTCGGTTTTTGTATGCGTGCAAACAGCTCACGCACTCAATCGATCGATGCCCGCCGCGAGGAATGCCAGATGATAGCATAGACTATTTTCTAAATTACCAATGCATGGTTCTGTGGAAAGCGCAAATCTTTTTCTATGTCGGCGTGGCCCATCTTGGGAACAGAGGTCTGGTGTCCTATTGCAAGCTTCATACTGCGCGTGCACTGCAGGAGTGGAAGCTTGGCGTAGCTGCCTTCTTTCTTATTGTGGCGACTGCAACGTGGGCCAACCCTTGTATTGAGACTTGAAAATATGGCAGGAATGTACCGAAAAAAACAAAACATCCTTTCGATTCCAGAAAGTTTCATTCTAGAAGCCGTGACTTCCGCCTCTAGAACAGAAGAAATGGTGAAAACCTTACAGCTAGCGCGATAAAAAAATAACGAAAAGCTAGAAAGGAGACCAAAGGGACACCGCGCAAGGCACTTACTGAAGTTTATTAAACATCTATCGATACATGTCGTGTCAAGTCAGGTCGGTTCCCCTTGTTGTGTCGTCCATTTTCTATTTATTGCGTACAACGTCAGAGCCATTTCGCCAAAACCACCAAGAAACCTAACCTGTTTTCCGACTCTTCTTTTCGAAACAATCGAAGCCGCCATGGTGAAGGCATTTCCGCTACACTGAAGGAGAAAAGAACACTTCAAAGCACCATTCGAGCACGGATTCATTTTTAGCCTCGAAGCATTGTAAATCACGACAACAACGGCCCGACTTGTGAACCAAGTGAAATATAGCCCTGCTCGGAAGATACGACAGTTTTATAGATTTCACATGGAATGCGAGGATTTTCTGTGAAACTTGTTCAAAGAGCCTAAGCTCCATCATACAATTTTTTTCCAATGTTGTGATGACTGCCCCCACGCGACGCAACACCGGAGGAAATCACGAACCAGCTATATACACTTCTATAACCTTATCGGCGGGTGCCGGCTAGCAGGATGTTCGCTTTATTTCAATGTTTGAGTAGGATCACTGATTCATAGACTAGACGGTCGTTGAACGTCCCATGCAACATCGCTGAGACTATAGTGAATTAGAATACTCGTTCTAGTTCACTATAGCTGAGACCAAACAGACGAGAGTATGCGCTTGTGCTCAGGGCGCTTGCCAGTTGCAGTGTCGTATGCTCGGCTGCCCTGTTACGTGACGCTACCCTGCTGCTCGTCTGCTCCACATAGCACCTTTTGTCAGCCACTTGTCTTGAATTGTACCGTCAACCAATACATGCATGGGCGCCGGCCCCGTATCGCAAGTTCATAACGAGGCAAGCTCAGTACAACGTGTGGTGCTTGTAGTGGTGTATAAGAGCGCACAAAGCTGATGTACGCTAATGCTGTGTCATTGTAATCAGGGAATAGGAGTAAAGATTTCAAAGTGTACAAGAAGGCTTGCTTGGCGCCCTTTGCAGTGGCAATGATCTGTGCTCACGCATTACTTTGCGACCAGTCTTTTGATCACCTGTTTATTTTTAGGGCTCGGCTCTTAATCGGTCGTTAGTCGATTGAGCGTTGGCGTCGAACGGTAGAGTAAACGTGGGGCACAGAGGAATATGAAAGAGAGCGAGCGAGCGCGCAGTGTAGCTAGCGCGGTGTGTGACATCATGCACCACATTATGGACATATAATAAATAGAACACATAATAAAAATAATATTTTTCCCCTGTCGATTCCAAACAGCAGAACGAACAGATCAGCTACGCTGGCCACTTCATTAGTCGATACCCTAATGCTACAGCGTAAGGAAGGTGACAGCATGACATCGCTCATGTTAAACTGCCAGCTGTTGTTGGCCTCTTTAGGCATGACAAGAAAGCAAGAGTGCTTGCGTGTGAAAGCCACAAAAAAAAAAAAGAAAGAGCAAGCATTTATTTAACCATTTCTACTGGATATTTTCCCAAACCCATTCGCACACCTTACGTTTGGCAAATGTAACGGATGTTATATCCGGATACACCGCAAACTTATTAAAGTAAAATGAAATGTAAAATTCCTTCGTTCGTTTGCCGTAGTTTGTGCACACTCTTGGCACGACATAAGTTTCTATAGCGCGAAGGTCGCGTGTTTTAATATTCTTCGTTTTAAATTCACTGTGTAAGAAATGGCTCGTGAGTACAATTTTAACATCAGTTTCTGCACTGTAAGTACTGAGTGCTGCCTCATAATTTCTGCAATATCTTTACTCTGCGTACTAGTTTCGTAAGCCATGTTTCGTGCTATATTCTTTAATATTGCGCGTAAGACATTCAACTTATTTTGCGCATCCCACCCAGGGACTGTTGGCCCGTATTTGAGTGTTGATTCCCCAAGTGCCTTATATACGCTTCTGCGTAATGCTATACTGGTCGGGGCATTATAGAGGCCGAAGGGCATCAATAGGCCTTCCGGAAAAACAAATGCAGTTTTTTCCTTGTACGCAGGGTTCATTGGAATTTGCCAATACCCCGATCGCAAATCATCCGAAGAGAAATAGGACGCGGAGAAAAGGAACTATAGCGTCGTAGATGTGTGGGAGAAGATACACATCCTTTTTCGTTATGGAGTTGAAGCGATAATAGTCGATGCAGAAGCTTCATGTTCCATCATTTTTTTTACCACTATCATGGAAGCAGCCGAAGGACTGGAGGACTCCTGAATTACGCTCCTGTTAAACATATCTTGGACTTGATCGTGATGACCTCGCACTCTGACGGCGACATGCGGTACGGCTTTTGGCGGATCGGATGGGCAGATCCCGTGTCAATCTTATGGCGCACGCGAAACAGGGGAAAACGTTGCGAGCCGTTGGACTGCGCCAAATTAAAGACGGAAGCATGCTTGAAAAAGAGGATCTTCAAAATCAGGCGTTGTGATGCGTTCAGTGATGCGCTGATCATCTGAAGAAGCTTCTGGTCAGCAGGCGAGTAAGTAGCAGGGTTGTCAGAAGAAGCAGCAATGAGAGTCACGTAATTCGGGTTAGCTGCTCGACATGAGGCTAGTTTCGAGCCCACTGAAAAAACATCCGGTTCCGGTGAGCAATTTATAGTCCTGAGTCTGGTATGGCCCTCTTGGGCAGAAACGAAGCGATGTGGCACTAACACATTTTTCTTGATGCACTGTAAATGAAGAGGCGCTTCAGTAGCCTCAAATGTGTCGCTAATGGCACGGGAGAAGGAACCCTGGACGTACACTGCAGAATAGCACGGTACGACAACTTCACACACAGAACGTCACTATAATTTGACGACTTTTGCAAAAGTTCACGAAGAAGAGAACCACTAACGCTTAGCGCTACCATCCGACATTCAACTGCAGCGCCACACATACGCAGGGAGTCAATTCCCAAGATTACGTCGTGTATAGATCGGAGCACTACAGCCAACTTTGCCAGAAATACTGTGCCCACTAAAGAAACTTCAACTCTACTAACCCCAACAGGATACAATAACTCTCCACTCACTCCATAAATAATGGCAATTTCGTCCCAAACATACCTTTGTTCATCATCATCATCATCATCATCATCATCATCATCATCATCATCATCATCATCATCATCATCATCATCATCATCCGCCTGACTGTACTCACTGCAGGGCGAAGGCCTCTCCCATATTTCTCCACTTAACCCGGTTCTGTGCCAGCTGCATCCACTTGACCCCGCGAACTTCTTAACCTCATCCGCCCACCTAACTTTCTGCCGCCCCCTGCTACGCTTTCCTTCCCTTGGAATCCAGTTTGTTACCCTGCTTCTCAAATAGGTTCTCAAATGCTGAACTCATCCGTGAAAGAGTAGTGCCAGTGTCTACTGACGCCATTGTAGACAAACCGTCAACAAGTACATTAACCTTTTTCTTCATCATGTACACAGATGGAGGATTACTGGCAGCAGCGCACATTTTCCAGTGACCTTACCTCTATCGGCCACACTGGCTAGTTTTCCTGCAAGGGTGGCGGGGACCGGCGCCGTGGTGACGGGGAACAGCGCTCACGAAACGGAGGAGGTGGTGTCACACTACGGTCAGAGGCAGGAGAATACATCATACATGTAGCAATCAAATACGTCTATTTTTTTATACTATATGTATATAAGCACTACACGTGCCTTCCACGAAATATTGAAAGCATGCGACATCGATCTTGTCATGCACCCATTCGTCTGGAAACGTCGCCGCCGCTACTGCTGCTTCAGTTGTAAGCTTCCGCGAACGAGTTAACGATAACAATGTTTGCACCGCTTTCTTTCATAGCCCCACGAAATGAGGCTATGGTTCGATATACCTATACGGGCAGTTCTGTGCACTAGTTTAAACATGCTTCACGCTATGCTGGCTGCACCCGTGTATAAGGCGGTAGCCACACACAGTAGCGCTTGCTGCTGTATGCGTTGTCCATCCGCCTAAAGTGCAAAAGAATGTGGTTTGCACTCGCCAAGATCAATTTAAAGTCGACGGAGAGACGTATAGATAAAGCAGCGATAGGTGACTAGAAAAATGCGGAAGTAGACGCGAGTGGCCGCAATTATTCGAGATAAATCTTGATGCCTTTTGCGCTACAAAGAAAATGTCGATGTCGCGCCAGATGGCTTTGAGAGTTCGCAAACAAACAGTACAAAATGTTGGCGGTGATGCCTAGACCATCCTGCGAGTTCGAGCAAAATGATAAGTCCGCGTTCCTGCGGCTCTTGGCAGCAAAAAATAAAGATTACAATAATTCGCGGCATTATAAGGGCGTTCGTGAAGTCATCTACGTGATACCACGAACGGTTGCAGTCTAAATCATAGTTCTGAAGGAGTTTTTGTTGGAGTTTGCTCGTTCGTTCTCCGGCAGGGCATGTTGGCATGGAAACGTAAATACCAACGCGTCAGTGCAAGGGTAATCACAATGCAGTATATTGCGCTAAGAGCAACAAATCGTCAAGCATACTTGAGTAGGAAGATGCAAACGCTGGCAGATGAAACGTTTTGGAGTCTTTACATAAGAAAAAAACTGGCCAAGCAAGAAATCCATAAAGAGTTTGAATCATGTCGCCTGTTTTTTGCTTACTTAGGAAGGGCCGTTAGCGGAGCAATCGCAAGCAAGGAGGGTCGCTAAAAAAATTTTCGCAGCCCACGCCACGACTTCCGTTGTTATATGACTCCGAAGAGCGTCCTCTAGTCGCAAGCGGCTTGGGATGGGTTTCCTTCAGTGGAGAGTTCAATCGGAGCGCTAAGTGGTGCAGTGATTTACCTAAGTAATTATTCTGGGGGAGTATGCCTCCTCGTTTTTTAAACACACCCTTTAATTACCGCTGAATTGTTTTTTTGCTAATGATTACTAAACATGACTACTGATTCTCCTCCATCCTTAACCTCGTTGGCAAGGTGCAGCTGGTAGAGGGCTCGACTGCTGCACACAAATATGCGGGATCGAATCCTGACCATGGTGGCCCCTTTTCGATGGAGGCGAAATGCAAGACGCTCGTGTGCTGTGCGATGTCAGTGCATGTTAAAGAACTCCACGTGGTCAAAATTTCCGGGACCCTCCACTATGGCGTCGCTTATAGCCTGAGTCTCTCTGGGACGCTAAACCCCATAAACAATAAACAACAAACCGCAGATCTTACCCTCCTAGTCCCCCCCCCCCCCCCCTCCTGATATTATTTACCGATGAGTACTTAGTGAAGTAGTGTAATAATATCCGGTTACTTCCATGTAGAAGGAGCGAAGCGCCGCTTACGCACATTGTGCCCTCAACATTGCGTCTTATTCCACCGAAATGATCAGAGACATCGGCGATTGAGGAAAACTTTTGCCTTCAGGTCGCACCAGTCCAAAACAAGCCGTAGTGATACCTGCACGTCTTCTTTTCTGTTTCTTTGAGATATTTAAATCGGAACGCAGGATGGGGGGCGAGGCAGCGTTGAGACGTGAGCCGTCGTCTCACAGATGGCGAGGTTTGAGCGAGGGGGCAATCCGACAAGCCGCTCCCAGGGGCCTCACAGTAGAGATCTTTCTTTCTGCATGCCCGCGGCGTTCCGCGTATTGATCTACAGACGTGAAGGCTCGCAGTTTTGATTTTTACGCTCTTCCTGGAACTGGAGCACGCCATGGTGCGAGGGCGGCGCGTGTTCTCGCGTCAGCTCCGCTGGGAGGGGTGGAAGAAGCGCGGTTCATGTCGAAGCGTCGGCGCGGAAATGCCGACTGCATGCTATTGAATCGGGCTTAGTCCCAAAGAGAAAGACGGGAGCGTCAGCTCGCTTCTAGCGCGGACAGGAAGAGAAACATTGACGAATAAAGCAGCCTTGCGCGCTTCGCGACTCCCGCACAAAGCCAGAGTGGCAAATGAGATTGGAAGGCGGAGGGGAGAAAAGCCTACGGTGGGCCCGGGGACATTGTGCGGCATAGAGGAAAGTGATACCGCTTCGGATGTTTGTGGTTCGGTTGTCGTTTGCCTGGAGATAGTTGTGCATGGAACAAAAATTATGAGAGCGCTTAAACCTGAGGGTGCTCTTCGATGCAACTGTTTTCAGCAGCCGCTCGAGCTTTGACATGCAGATCCTACCGCTTTTGAACCGCGCAATCTTTGTGTTTAGTCGTGCTAACAGTGCTCCCGGCAAGGACACCAGGACAGGCTTCGCTGAAATCAATCAATCAATCAATCAATCAATCAATCAATCAATCAATCAATCAATCAATCAATCAATCAATCAATCAATCAGTCAATCAATCAATCAATCAATCGTACATTTGTATGCAGCATAAAAGTCGAACTACCAGCTCCAGTGGTTGACGAAAATTCGGCCGTGGTTGCGTGCTTGCATGTTCAACTATTAGGAGGATGCTTAACCTTCCCTTCAAGAGTGCGCCCCATAATGCGGTTTAAGTGCCCCCTCTATTTTAAAGGCAAGTGTATGTCCGCGAAAGAGGAACCAGAAAGGGAGCCGGCACACTGGGAACATTAACGTTAACCTCATGATTGCTCCACCTCACACTCCAAGGCGGTGCCGAAGTGTACACATTACTTTATCCAACCGCTATATATGGCGGTGATGCCTTTTTGACCGAATAATCTGTATATAGTATCGTGTTATATGTGGACCCGTGGAATACTTTAGTCTGTCGGTCGTAACTTATTCCTAAGATTCGTCAGTTGTTTCGCCAAAGATTGGCGCATTTTAGTAGCCACATTGTGTAGGCCCTCTCCTTTTTCTGATTGCACCTGCACATGGCGTTAAGCGTGCACGTTCTTCTGGAGAAGACTACCAAAGTAAATATAAGAAAAAACCGCACCAAGAATCTCTTTGCGACAACACAGCTATTTGAATAACTGTGCTGGTGTCACAAAGGGTCTCTTTAGACGGGACACTTGTCACTGCTGGCGCGCGAATCTTGTGTTTACATTCCTTAATGATGTTCCGGCGTGCTGCCAAAGGCGAAATTCGTAACCGTAAAGTAATCTTCTCCAGTTTTCGTGGGGAATATCAAGTACCCGTCGGGAGGAGGAACTTATCTGGGAAGAAGCATGCGCGTTTCTTGTTGTCCAAAGTAACCGACAATGACGTCAATGCTTCTAGGGAGAAATGACCATTACTATCTAAAGGATATCGCCAATCGCATTCGTTCTAGATTCGTTTCGACTAAGCTGAAAAAGAAGATGATGTCTAAAGTAGTCGCTCATGAGGTAGATATAATAAAAATTTGTACTCTATTCAACACCGCCTGCTTTAATTTGCTAGGCGAATACACATCTGTCGTACGGTCACAGCTGACCTAATTCTAACACACCACTTCGAAAGCCATTTGGTTATTCTTGGGAGCGATGAACACGTGTTCACCTTGAGAGATTGACCTCAAATCATAAGTTACGTGGTGTCTGACTGCCCCCTTTGCTAAATGTATCGGAGACTTGCTAGTTAATTTTTTTTTCACGCAGAAAACAAACCAAACGAGGCAAAGTACAACAATAAGATTTAGGCTTTAACAAGCTGGTAATGGTTTGGACAGTGTGGCTTAGGAACAGGGGCTGTGTCTGGCGACACAGCGTGCACGACAGGTTTTGTTGTTGGAAGCCTGATTTCATCCAAAAACTGTTTCGAGCACAGGATATTATGATTTCGTTAGCTGAGCGATAGTCCTCTAACGCAGCATTTCTTACCTGATTAATGGCAGCTCTCGTGTTACGGGGAAGAAAAAAAAATCTTTTTCCCGTATCCGACTTTGTTGGACATGCACTCCACTTTTAACCACGTCAATACCATCGCTCGATGACAAAAAAAAACTTAATCCTGTTTCTCGGTCAAGTATAAACGAGGGCAGCTTACTGTGTATTTACTCTCAGCTGTTGTTTTTTGTGGTTCGTAATTGAAGTGCGTCCTTCATAGCTTAAGTGATGCGTGGACGTTGCAGATATTGCTATGCTGCGTACCAAGTTAATGAGCCGCATTTTGCTTTTTTAAAGCCGCCTCCCCTCTCCTCTCCGCCTTGTTTATCTTACCCTAATGATCGCCACGTGAAGTGGCATCCCTTGATAGTTTTTTGTTTATCTCGCGCTCTTTCCACAAACTTCATTCTTGATGAAATTGCCGTCATGCTTGTAGCGAGAGAGAGAGAGAGAGAGAGAAAGAGAGAGAGAGGGGGTGATGTAATTCTCAGCTTAGGGACACCTCACAGACAATGCAGAGAAATAAACTGCTGGTAGTGGTATTCAGTGCTATCTCAGAATGCAAAGCCGTCAGTGCGAATGTGCACCTGATTAGGGTTAGTAGACTGCGTCACCAGACACCGAGAGTAGCTGGTGAAATGTTCACTGATCGTAACTTCGAGCGCTTCTGCGATTTATTTTAGCAGAGTACCATTCTCAATCCTGGAGCTCGTTTGAGCAGACGGTGTCCATTTTTTTTTAGAAGCGATGGGTTCCCTCGTTAAGCTCGCGAAGAGCGTTCACGTGTATATCTTTGTGCGCATGTGCGCGCGTGCGTGTGTACGTGCGTGCATGCGTGCGAGTGTTTGGGAAGTCGTTTTGCTGTTGGCGTCACTTCGTTCCCGAAAGCAAGTACTTTCAGCGGCCATCGAGATAATGAGCACCCAACTGTGTGTCCGTCGAGCCACTTTCAAAGCTATCGAGGCTTATGCTGAGCGATTCAAAGAGCCATCGTGAACCACGGTTTCTAAGAAGCATTGAAAACTACACATAGCCACGCTAAAAGCAAAAAAAAAAAAAAAAAAAACAAGCACTCATCAGACGAGGAGAGCCTGCTAAGCGAAGGGAATATGAGAACACGCAACAAATTGTTTCCTGGCGATGTTTGTAATGTGCATTGATTCGTTTATGCCTTTGTATTGTGTTTGCTCTTCAAATAGTATATGTGTGAATTCTGCCGTTTTCCTTAAATTATACGACGCTGTTTATTTGCGATAATCGCGATTTGAAATGGCTCCTTGCATTCTCGAACAACAGTTTGTAAAGTGAGGTTTAGAAGCGTAGCGCATGCAGGACGGGACATACAGTGGGCTAAGTATTCGCAGTGTACAAGACTGTCGCATAAGTTCTCCAGTTGTGACACACTGAAAATAGATCGTGAGCACATCTTAGGAGAAATGCATAATAGTGTTGGTCGGCGGAAGCCTTAGGTTTACAGCGTTCGCACAATAATCAGCGGATGCAGTCCTTGCCTTGTCGAAAAGATCTCCGCATACAGCGGTCACATCTGATCTTTGGCATGAATACTTTTGCTTCCACCTTGAGTTAGAGAACGGTTATGTTATGCTCGTAAACTGAGCCCGGAAGAGCTTGGGAAATCTTTTTCAACGATCGAACCTACAGTGCGCATATGACACAGGGATAATTTTTTTTTTCCGGTCAATTAACCTGGTTCTCAGAAGTAGGTACGCGGGAATATGAAGTCATTTCTCGGGAGATACGAATATAAGACGGAAGGCACATCCTTGTTTCCATATTGCATTCAAAGCCCAACATCTAAGGGGTACAACACGGGAGCTAATTTTTTCCCGTCTAAAGGCTGTCTTGTCCATCTTATGCGTTGAACTGAGGACTCCACATCAAAAACGTGAACGAACTAGATCTGAAAAAAAAAAAAACAAACAAGAAAAACACTGCTAAACTTTTATAGTGTAGTAGGTGAAGCTGTTCGACGTAACGCGCAGTAATATAATCGCACTAGGGGAGACTGACAGTTCGAGTTATGATTCACAGCGTACTATTCTTCTCACGAGGCTGGTAAAGCCTAAGAACAATCAAAGATTGTGGTTTTTGCGTTTCCTTTATTGACAGACAAGAATGAGGTCCGTCACAGGGAGTGAATGGAAAAGGTCCAGCCGAATGCTACAGGCAGACTTTGAAACCGTTCGGATTTGAAGGAAAGCAGCTGGTCTAAGGGCGGACTTTGAGAGTGGCATAACGTGGCTGGAGTGTGTTTGCTTATTCAATGTTACGACCGTCTTTAGATACGAATGTTAGCTCCCGACTTTATTCAGTGTACATAAGTACATGTTAAGAAGCGATGGCGATGTTTGGTAAATTGCGTGTGAAATATAGTCGTTCTGAAATATAGTCGTTCGATCCAGACCCTTCTTTGCAAGGGTGTATGTTACCGATAGTAAAATGGTTTGCTTTGTTAAATTTTACACGGCGCAATAATGTATGTACAAAAGCCTTTTTATATTACTTACAAATGTAATTTTGCTCACTGATGGATCTCTATAGCCAATTCAAATACCCCGGAGCCTGTTAGGAGCTTTATGGGTCAGCCAGCACTGGTGTCTTTAAATAGCTTTTTCAATGTGGCTTCTATTTTCGAGGGGCTGTCATCCAAATGGCCACGGCAACGTCACAGTCAGAGGCAAAAGCAGAAACTGTGGCTATGCAAGCTTAAAGATACCAACCAAATTAGGCGCTTGAAAATAAAGTGCTCAAGTTCATAAATAGCTTACATAGATAGCGCGACTGCTTGTCCGTGCATGTCTGTTTTCATTGCTGCTTCATTAGTTTTATTTATTGCAGCGTCTGGAATCTTGTCTCAGAAGCAAGACCCCCAAATGACGACATAGAGACGAGAGTACCCCTGACGCACTCAGCCGAAGACCAACCTGCCGGAAGAACCTTGACGAGTTCCACAACCCACCTACTCATTTCCTTTGCCTAACTTACCCTTCCTTCCTTCCTTCCTTCCTTCCTTCCTTCCTTCCTTCCTTCCTTCCTTCCTTCCTTCCTTCCTTCCTTCCTTCCTTCCTTCCTTCCTTCCTTCCTTCCTTCCTTCCTTCCTTCCTTCCTTCCTTCCTTCCTTCCTTCCTTCCTTCCTTCCTTCCTTCCTTCCTTCCTTCCTTCCTTCCTTCCTTCCTTCCTTCCTTCCTTCCTTCCTTCCTTCCTTCCTTCCTTCCTTCCTTCCTTCCTTCCTTCCTTCCTTCCTTCCTTCCTTCCTTCCTTCCTTCCTTCCTTCCTTCCTTCCTTCCTTCCTTCCTTCCTTCCTTCCTTCCTTCCTTCCTTCCTTCCTTCCTTCCTTCCTTCCTTCCTTCCTTCCTTCCTTCCTTCCTTCCTTCCTTCCTTCCTTCCTTCCTTCCTTCCTTCCTTCCTTCCTTCCTTCCTTCCTTCCTTCCTTCCTTCCTTCCTTCCTTCCTTCCTTCCTTCCTTCCTTCCTTCCTTCCTTCCTTCCTTCCTTCCTTCCTTCCTTCCTTCCTTCCTTCCTTCCTTCCTTCCTTCCTTCCTTCCTTCCTTCCTTCCTTCCTTCCTTCCTTCCTTCCTTCCTTCCTTCCTTCCTTCCTTCCTTCCTTCCTTCCTTCCTTCCTTCCTTCCTTCCTTCCTTCCTTCCTTCCTTCCTTCCTTCCTTCCTTCCTTCCTTCCTTCCTTCCTTCCTTCCTTCCTTCCTTCCTTCCTTCCTTCTTTCCTTCCTTCCTTCCTTCCTTCCTTCCTTCCTTCCTTCCTTCCTTCCTTCCTTCCTTCCTTCCTTCCTTGGTAAAACATTATTAAAAATAAGTAAATTATTCATTCCTTTGTTCATTTATGTCTGCAGTGTTTCTCACTGTTTGCAAATAGCTACTGACAAAGGGTTAGTCCTGAAAACAAGCACTCTACCAAAAATAAGAAAACAAGTAAAATTTTTGGAATACGTAATTGCTATTCCTGGCTAAGTGATAAAAAGTACCTTGCGAAATCTCCATGGGAAGCATTCCAAAGCGGGAGCCACTTACTTTCCTTCATTTTTTACTAGCCAATACTATTTTTTACAGGCTAAACGTGCTTGCACGGACGTGACGCTGACGAAACAGCCCTGTCGCGAGGTCATCGAAATAGCAGCAACTAAGCAATTCTGGACTACCTGCCGTTACAACGTTTCCTTTGTAGAATACTTCTTATGGAACTAAAAAAGATTGTATTAACTAACCCTAAACGAAAAACAGAATTGCCGTCAGTACATATAACCCGAAAATCTAATCCACAGAATCAAGCCTTAGTATTTTTTTCTTCTTATGAGTTTCTGGACATTATTTTTCTCCGGGGGCAGCGGACGCGGCGTTAAATGTGCATACATCTGACACAAGAACCCACACAGTGTTGCTTTATCACTTATTGCACTTTACCCACCGCTCCGCGGTCACGTATCGCCATCTTCGCTCCTTACTGCGCATTTTCTCGAAAAAGTAGAAGACAGCAACGAACTCCTCGCATTTTGAACAAGCGTCCACTGAGAGGCGTGACCTAACGCCATCCGGTGGCATTCACCGGGGAATGGCATCAACCTCACAAGAGTGTTGTTTTCCGAGCGTGTTGGACGTCCACCGCCGGGCGACCTAGTGGGAACCAGGGAAGACATGGCGGATATCGAACCTCATCTCTATTTCTCTCTCTCCCCCCCCCCTACCCTTCCCTCCCCACTAGGCGCACTTCAAAATGGGTGCTCACGTGAGGGCAAGAACGATCTGCCACTCCGTTCGGGCAAATTGCGTCCGGAGTCTATTCTTCCAAGGCTAAAATGGAGCTGCACAAACAAAGTGGAAAGAAATATAAACCAATGAAGATATCCATCGATGTGTAG